>NC_068982.1:106274340-106275930 GCF_001194135.2 Octopus bimaculoides
ATATATGCATACATATATATTTATGTATCTTTCATCCTTTATCTGTTTCAGTCATTAGACTGCGGTCATGCTGGAGCACCGTCTCGAAGAATATTTTTAGTCGAAGAAATCGATCCCAGAGTGGCAGAGAGAGGGAATGAAAGATATATGTACACCTATATTGGATGGTACTTACTGTATTGGTCTATTTTGTGGAATCGCTGCGGCACGTAACCATACAAACACCGGTTGTCAAGCGGTCATGGAAGACAGAGACACAAAGACAAACACAAATACGCACACACGTACTCACATACATGCACAAGCACACGCACACACATATATATACACACACACACAACACTCACACATACACACACGACATGAAATCCATACCTCACATTGCCTATTGCCGTGAAATCCATCGGTTTAAATCTAACACTAATGGGCCCTAGTGATTATAAAAGTATTTTTAAATGTTCTACAATATTTTATCTGTGTAAATACCCATCACTCTCTCTCTGTTTCTCTCTCTCTCTCCCTCTCCCCCTCTCTCTTGCTCGCTCACTCTTTCTCTATTGGATGAGTAGTTAGTTATTTCATCAGTTTTAACAAAATGCGCGAGATACTGTTTTTCTATTTAAATGATATAATGTCCTCTCTGTCCAGAACACATAATTGCATCTCGTATCCGTCGTCGCGCGGTCTGTGTGGATAAAGTAGTACAATGGCCGATCTTCCTTTATATTATTCATACTAGCTAAAGTTGAATTAAACTTTAAGGAGTAGCCTTACAATAGTTTTGAACTTCAGTTCATGATCAAGACTTAACTGACTATGTCTTTGTCTATCTAATTGTGTATAAATGTAGTATAGTTTCATGCACTTCACCAACAGATGTTCAAGCACTCCACAAAATGCAGATCAACAAGACAAAAAAAAATAAAAAGAAAGAAAGAATGACTGCGATATGATGTAGCAACAATAATTATTTCATCGACCCAACGAAGTGTTCACTACACACTCATTCGATCTGTTGGAAATAGTAGCCAAATCTTCTTCAATTACTAAGAGAGTATTTACACAATAAATGATGTGGTCGTAGGTGTATTGCATATGTAAACAATAGGACAGTTATGATCTTAACACGATTTTATCATGGAACTAAACAACACCATTAATGACATTTTTTAAATCAGAATTAGATGATCACATCGCAAATTAGTAACTTATGTCCTCATTATTATTGAAAACTATTTCATATCCTACACTGCCTCTCAGTTTACTGGAGAGATCCCGTTTTTGTTATTTTCCAGAGTAAAAGTGAAGTTCGCATATACATACATATGTATATATACATATAGGCGCGAGAGTGGCTGTGTGGTAAGTAGCTTGCTTACCAACCACATGGTTCCGGGTTCAGTCCCACAGCATGGCACCTTGGGCAAGTGTCTTCTACTATAGCCTCGGGCCGACCAAAGCCTTGTGAGTGGATTTGGTAGACGGAAACTGAAAGAAGCCCGTCGTATATATGTATATGTATATATATGTGTGTGTGTGTGTGTGTGTGTGTGTGTGTGTGTGTGTCTGTGTTTGTCCCCCCAACATCGC
>NC_068982.1:106275940-106277029 GCF_001194135.2 Octopus bimaculoides
CCGGGTTCAGTCCCACAGCATGGCACCTTGGGCAAGTGTCTTCTACTATAGCCTCGGGCCGACCAAAGCCTTGTGAGTGGATTTGGTAGACGGAAACTGAAAGAAGCCCGTCGTATATATGTATATGTATATATATGTGTGTGTGTGTGTGTGTGTGTGTGTGTGTGTGTGTGTCTGTGTTTGTCCCCCCAACATCGCTTGACAACCGATGCTGGTGTGTTTACGTCTCCGTAACTTAGCGGTTCGGCAAAAGAGACCGATAGAATAAGTACTAGGCTTCCAAAGACTAAGTCCTGGGGTCGATTTGCTCGACTAAAGGCGGTGCTCCAGCATGGCCGCAGTCAAATGACTGAAACAAGTAAAAGAGTAAAAGAGTAAAAGAGATACCCTAACGTACATTGCAAATATAATTGAACTGAAAACCAGAACAATGTTGTAGATTTAGCTTAAGAGTATCTTCCTTACACACGACTGAATTCCCATATAAACGTTAACTAGGAGAAATATATTCTTTTGAACTAAATATATTCGACTGTGTCAGGATGGTCTTAATACATGAAAGGTGTAACTATCTGTACTTCTCACGTACGTAGAGATGACAACTGTATCATGGTTTATTATTTCAATTTCTACCAATCAGTCTTCTGAGTGCATCTTCAATAGGCTTGTATCATATTAAGGCAGTGTCGTTTTCGCACACCTGAGATTGGAGATTTTAAAATTAAATTGGGGTTTTGGAGAAAGGGTCTAGTTTAGATTTCTATTATACGTGTGTAATAAGCTAAGCAGGTAATGGGAGATAAATGATGAAACTAGTGACAAAAAGAATTGAAAAGAAAAATAGGATAAACGTTGCAATGGATATTTTTCTTTTTTTTTTTCTTTTATTCGTTTCAGCCATTTGACTGCGGCCATACTGGAGCACCGCCTTTAGTCGAGCAAATCGACCCCAGGACTTATTCTTCGTAAGCCTAGTACTTATTCTATCGGTCTCTTTTGCCGAACTGCTAAGTTACGGGGACATAAACACACCAGCATCGGTTGTCAAGCGATGTTGGGGGAACAAACACATACACACAAACATATACG
>NC_068982.1:106277039-106278270 GCF_001194135.2 Octopus bimaculoides
TATATATATATACGACGGGCTTCTTTCAGTTTCCGTCTACCAAATCCACTCACAAGGCTTTGGTCGGCCCGAGGCTATAGTAGAAGACACTTACCCAAGGTGCCACGCTGTGGGACTGAACCCGGAACCATGTGGTCGGTAAGCAAGCTACTTACCACACAGCCACTCCTGCGCCTATGAATGTATAAAGTGGCAGGTTTTAAGAAAGATAAACATCGGCCTCTCATGAGTATTGAGCTCGTAACTGAGATTGTACTCGAGATTGTAAGTGAAAAGCCTTTGCTATTGACGCAATCTTATTTGAGAAAACTGGTTCAACACAAGTTCTCAAGTGTGCCACTATCCATAAAGTGGCGGAGCTTACTCTAACTTCTGTGGCGTTAAATATTTGAGAAATATTTTACACCTTGAATGCGTGTGCGGCAAGCAGGTAGGATAGTTATAACGGAAAATGTATTGTGGTATTTATTATAGTCCTCTAAGTTCTGTGTTCAAATTCTACTGAGACCAGCTTTGCCTTTTATCCACCTGCGGTCGATAGTTCTTGGTAAGTATTCGAGTCAATGGTATCAACTACTCTGCGCTCAAAAATGCTGGCCTTGTGCCTAAATCGCAAGCCAATGTGTGTGTGAGAGAGAATATAATGAAATCGTTACCAAAGGCGCATGAGTGGCTGTGTGGTAAGTAGCTTGCTAACCAACCACATTGTTCCGGGTTCATTCCCACTGCGTGGCACCTTGGGCAAGTGTCTTCTACTATAGCTTCGGGCCGACCAAAGCCTTGTGAGTGGATTTGATAGACGGAAACTGAAAGAAGCCCGTCGTCAACAATTTTGTAAGTAGTTATCGCAACTTTATATTTTCCGACGCTACTCTATCTCTTTCTCTTTCTCTTTCCCTTTCTCTTCCTCTATCATTTCCCCACCTCGTTCTTCCTCTGTTTACTACTACGTATCTCTCTTTATCCCTCTCGTTCTTCCTCTGTTACTACTACGTATCTCTTTTTTCCCCCTCGTACTTCCTCTCTTCCTCTTATCCTCTCGTTGCTCACCTATTCTTCTACTTCCTCCCTTTGTTTCTCCCTCTACCACTCTCTCTCTTCCCCTTACACCGGCATGGTCACAAGCTTCCGGTCAATAATACTTTTCTTCCTTGGCTATCGCCGAGCAAACACGCGAACTTACTTCGTCCCCACTTTCAAGTTCGTGCCTCACAGCGTTCATACACACATA
>NC_068982.1:106278520-106284042 GCF_001194135.2 Octopus bimaculoides
ACCTGTACGTATATATGCATATACTCATTTACTATTTGTTTTTATATATATATGTGTGTGTGTGTGTGTGTGTGTGTGTGTCCAACATCGCTTGACAACCGATGCTGATGTGTTTACGTCCCCGTAACTTAGCGGTTCGGCAAAAGAGACCGATAGATTAAGTACTAGGCATCCAAAGAATAAGTCCTGGGGTCGATTTTCTCGACTAAAGGCGGTGCTCCAGCATGGCCACAGTCAAATGTCTGACACGAGTAAAAGAGTAAAAGAGTAAAAGAGTAAAAGGTTATTCAGTTGTTTTTAATCGAGTACCATGTTTTGTACAGGGTACCATATTTTGTTCACAGGCCCTAATGTTCATTTGAAAAAGTTCTTCTGGTTGATTGATTCGGTCCTAGTGGATTATAGATACTAGTATTAGCAAAGCAACATTGAATGTTGAAAGGTAAAGTCGACACCAACGAGATTAGAAATCATGACGTAGAGAGAAGAAACTAGGCGTCATCAGAGGTTTAGTGCAAACATTTCTATCCCATTAAAACATTTTATTTGTTAAATATAAACTAACATCATCAGCTGTATTTATTCTCATTGCAACTTTATCAAAATACAGGCCTCGTAATTTGGGGAGAAAGTTTTTCTTCTTTTGTGAAAGAAAATAATTAACTAATTAATTGATTAATTAATTAATTAATTAATTAATTGACACATCGTTCAATTTAATTAACTTGAGTTATCGTAAATTTTATATCTAAAAATAATCCAATCACTGTTCTGATAGAGTATGCGCGTGTTTAAGATGCATGTGTATATTCGTGGCTATTAATGTTGACATATGTATGTGTTTTGGGTACACACGCACATGTTATAGTTCAACATTGTCAGTATAAAACACTGAAGAGCTGTTGATCAATACTATGATGTAAAAGGTGTTATGAAGAGGTGACCAAGCGGTCAAATACATAGTAAGTCTAAAAAAAATAAATAAATAAATAGATAAATAAATAAGCAAAGAAAAATCTAAAGCGGCTAATCACGTTAGCATCTGTGACAACAAGCTGACAAGAAGTGGGTGGGCTCTCTGAAAGATTACCCTTTCCCCTTGTTCCCTGAAACAGCTGGCTCCACTCGCTGCCGTCATGCCTATTGTCAGCCAGCCATGCAGTATTACGCTCTTGTCTGTCTGAGGAAAGATACGAACTGATAATACCATTTTGTCCCAAACAGTTGAGAAAGGCTTCAGTGAAGATTTAAAACCCAGTGATATGAGCCATTAATATGTATCACCATAAAATAGTAAGGTGACTGATTGATTAAAAAGCTCGAGTTCGCGGCTCATAGGTCATGAGTTTAAATTTTGTGAAAGCATCCCTCTTTGGAAAATATGTAATTAATCAGATATTTAAGATAGATTGGTTGGCATTAAGAAAAAGTGTCCAGTTGAACAACGCCTGCTGAAGCCGACAGAAAAAAAAAAAAAGAAACAGAAAAAAAAATGGAATTATAGGCTCCAACCTATCTTTGCAAATCATTTCAAGTCCTGTATTTTCTACGGAAGGAAAGAAGAAATACAATAGTAAATGTTTTTAATAATTCCTCTGTTGCACCTATTTGAGGTGAAATAACTTACCTATTTGAGGTGAATAAAGTATTGAAATATTAGTTCTTGCTTCATAGGTTCATATTCAGATGCAGAATTTACGTTGCGTTTCTCGACAACGCAACTGACTCTAAGTTTACACACACATGCACACACACGCACACACACACACACACACACATATTTTCAATATGTGGGGCTGTTAATCCCAACACACTTTTCTCCCTCCGTTTCCTCTTTCTTTTTTTCTCTCTCTGTCTCTGTCTCTCTCTGTCTCTCTCTCTCTCTTTCTCTCTCTCTCTCTCTCTCTCTCCATTTTTCCATTCTCATCCCTTCCTACCGAAGAGCGTAGGCTCGAAACGTCAAAGACTTTTCCATTTTTTCCGACCGTCAAACAAACACACCTGCTAGTTGTTCCCTCACCTGTCTCTGTCTTATATTTTCTGTACATTATATATATATTCACACATATATTTAAAGAAAAGAGCCTTTAACATCTAACTGTAAACATATATGCAGTGCGGAAAAGGTAGCATCAATTTAGTGACTTATATTATTTTAATCATTTCGGCGACAACCTGAGATAACTCTGGACTTGCTTCGTTGCTATTTGACCTCTTCTGTAAAACATAAATTCAACCGTTCATATTGAAATACTGAGGAGAGAATTTCTAAATAAACGCACGGTATTGTACACAAATATAACTATTATGATATTCAATATAAAATATAATATTGTTTAAATATTAGATGAGAGTCGACTAATATCTTTACAAATAAAAATACTTGGGTGAAGATAATATATCTAAAATAGTGTTTAAATAATGTAATGTATATTTATTTAGTAAATCAGCTACTAACATTCTTAGTGCAATGGGACAAGATATTTTAATTAATTATAATTACATCCATAGTGAGAAAAACAATCATTATGTTAATGACTACATGTGTTCAAGGAAGATAAGGGAGACAACATCTGGAAATTAAATTAAATTTAAATTACTAAAACATAAAAATGCAATTTAGAGTGTATTTGATGTTTGGCAGTATTGTGACAACAATGAACATGTTTCGGATTTATTAAACCTCAACAGTGAAGTATAGTCAAAGCGTTACAGGAGAGTTTAGAAGACTTGAGAAGTATATAAATACGATGTTTGTGAACGAATAGATTGTTCTTATCATTTAAAAGATTGTCTGTGAATGAATACCCAGCGTGAAAACAATTTGCAGCGTGAAAACAATTATTGAGTGTCATAGAGTAACTCCATAAATTTGGGATGGGCGATCCGCCAAGCGGTCGCTCGACTGAAGCATCGTGATATGAAGTGTTTTCCTGAAGAACAAACGTGTCACTCGGTCTGTGACTCGAAACGACGACCATGTGATCGTGTACCAAAAATCCTAGCAACATAGTAGTACGATTCACGGAATATTACCAAAAATTATAGTTCAATGGAAATTGTTGAATGGTTGGCGGCAGTTATGCTTTTAGTATACCAGATTCTGCGCGTTGGCAGTTTTTAACAAGCTGCCCTGTCACTTTGAAAAAAGAGTAGGTACACTGGAGAATGAAGCTTTAGATCAGTGGTACTCGACCGGGATCTATGTGACTATCGGGGGTCCATATAAGATTTTTGGGGATCCGTGCTAACAAAATAGTAAATTGGGAATCCACAGTAGTATTTTAAGGGTCCATGTAAAGTTATGATTTAAATGTATGCGTTGCAAGGTTTCTTTCTCTCACCTTCTACTTATACAAGTGAATGTATGAATAACAAAATGGGTATTTTGAAAAAAGTATCTATAAAATTAGTCTTTAAACATCGAATGGCTATGGAGGTCCACCAGAATAAAATAGTAAACAAAGTGATCCATAGATAAAATGTGGTTGAGAACTACTGTTTTAGATAGATTCTGAAAATGACCGAGGGTAAAGAAAAGAAGACTAAATAGTCATGTTTTTGAACACTTTTGACAATTATTCTGGATTTTGGAAATAAACAACAACTCCGACTACATGCAATCCTATGGGCTTTTCTTTTATATGTTTTTAGTGATTGATTTTACGTAGAATTCCTGGAAATACTGTTATCTTATTTTCTATTCTTTGTTTCCTTTTTTCTTCGCATTTCTCTTCGGTTTGGTCACAAGGCAGCGATTACATGGTAGTTGGAAACATTTTTTTTTTTTGTAGTTTACTGATGTTTTTGTTTGTAAGTAATATTTATGACAAAAGAAAAACTAAATATAAAAGTTAATAACATATCGAAAAAATTCGGTTCTTGCTAAATATTGTTGTTGCTACTGTTATTGTTGTCGCCGTGGTTGATATATTCTTTGTCTTTGCTATTTTTCCCTATTTTTTTGCCGATAGTATTGTTAGTTCCGCGTTAATGTTTTATGATGTTGATGTTACTGTTCTATGTGTTGTTGTTGCAATTTGCTGCTGCTAGCGGTGGCAGTGGCATTATTGTTGCTACTACTGGTGCTGCTGTCGCTATTCATAAGCGATATTTATGCTTTGTTTTAATAAAACATAACCGATTTATGTAATGTTCTTAGTTACGTATACCATGTTGTATTACAATGGCGGCAACGATAATTAACCACTTGTTCCCTACATTCAGCTGATTTATGCATTTAATATGGTGATCTTTTGACATGACATATCTCATTATCTGCATACGTTAAATATTTCACCCTTTCTTTCTCTCTCCTCTCTTCCTTTCGCTCTCATTTATTTTGTCAATTTTAAATCTCATATATATCTTCAAAAGCGTAGCTCTGTATTCACAATCAGCAGGAATCTTTGACTGTCTTCCATTTCAAAGATAAATGTATCTCAAAATGAACACATATCCATTAAATAAACAACGAGGAAAAAAATTTTGAAAAAAAAATGAGACATTTTGTTTTTTTCCCATTTTTTTTGTTTATTCCTGTGTTTCTGCTGGCTTATATATGTTCGTATATGTGTATAACAATGTTTGTGTGTGCGCGTGTAAATACACACACACACACACACACACACACACACACACACACACACACATAAGTTTATATGTGTATATGTGTGTGTCTGCGTGCGTGTATGTGTATGTGTATGTACATGCGTGGGGAGTTGTTTTAAGCTATCTTTTCTGGATTAAAATATTCTTCCATATTTGATTAAATACTTGTATCAGTACAATGGCTGTCTGTAGTACATCTGCTTTTAACAGATCTGGATGTATACAATTTTTACCCGACTATTTATGGTTTAGCAGGTGCATAAAGTACTGTGGTACCTAGTTTGAAACTAAACAATTCTTCAACTGTTCTTCAACTGCAAATACTTTTACTCTTCTCAAATTGGTGTTCTCTATCCATTGACTTCTGGATAAATTCTTGCGACCTTGTTATTATAACAGAGTTTTTCGTCAATAGATTTCCATTACGATTTCATCTCATTACAATCTATGGTTTAACACCGAATGAAAGAAAGAATGACATAAAATTGTCATAAAGAATGAAATATATTTTTAGGAGAGAGTTGCAATCGGAGAAGCATTACTTTCACTCTTATTACAATGAAGATGGTCTGCAAAATACTGCCGAAACAGTATGCTATACTTCGATAAAAACATGCAAGTTTCAAAAAAGTTAGTGGACATGACAATCGTTTATAACAGGTCTCATGTATGTCATGAGAAATGTTATACACCAATCGAGTGGATTGCGTTCATCAATGGTATATTTTCATTGACTATGAAAATGCATTTGACAGTAATACCCACAAAATCTTAGCAAGAGTTTTATATCTCAGAAATATGTGAACATATTCATGAAAATTAATGAAAACTTCTCTTTTCGTTCATATCTATGTATCTATCTACATATATATATATGTCAATATATATATATATATATATATATATATATA
>NC_068982.1:106284338-106290106 GCF_001194135.2 Octopus bimaculoides
TGTGTGTGTGTGTGTGTGTGTGTGTGTGTGTGTGTGTGTGTGTGTGTGTGTGTGTGTGTGTATACATTCACACGGCGGGTTTCTTTCAGTTTCCGTCTACCAGAAGACACTTGCCCAAGGTACCACGCGCTAGAACTGAATCGGAACCATGTGGTTGGGAAGCAAACTTCTTACCACATCCGTTTAAACAAATATTTTTCATATTATTTTAGCGGTTACTTCCGATTGCACATGCTACAAAGGAACACACTCGTCACAAAGACATTAAAATTTTTTGCTGTCTACTTTTATGAAATATCTAAAGACATAATAATGTTTTATCGAGTCTCACAGTCATATTTATAAACTCACTGTCATGTGTTAAAGTTGCGCTTTGCAGAAAAGTATACGAACCTCCCAGTTAATAAGTCGAACCGCGTATACCATGTACACCGGACAATGACGTACAATTCTCGTATGAGACAAAGGAGGTAAAGAAATCTAAGATTTTGGTGCGTTATCTTGTTCAGAAGCGCTTTGGTGTAGACTGAATGCAGTTTTCTATATACGATAAATACATAGCTTAATTCAGGGTGGTTGTTCTCTTCGGTTTTTCTGTCTTATGTTGTATCCGCAAATGTATAATTTTTAGTTCATATTATTCTATATCAATTTTGACATTTTATGTAAACGTTATTGACATTTTATGTAAAAGTTATTTTGAATTGAGTTACACAACTTTGGAATGATTTGTCCGTTTGTGGTTAATTAACAATTAGAATACTTACAATTCTGATGTAAGACGAGTAGATATATATATAAAGTTAGCTTATTCACTAAGGCGTTATCATTACTAAGTTGATGGGTTAAGTTGTTCAGAGGTGCTTTGGTGTAAACTTGGATACGAAAGTTATGTAGTTCGACTACAAGTTTTTGTATCGTACTTGTAAATGTATAATTTTAAGTTTACATTCACATACATATACAGACACACGCGTTCATGTAAACACACACACACACACACACATTAGTATTAACATGTGTATATATTAGTTTAGTATATAAACGTGTATGTGCATTTGTATGTATGTACATGTGTGTATGTACGCATGTTAGTATGTACGTATGAATGCATGTATGCAAATATGTTTGAATGTATGCATGCATGTGTGTGTGTGGTGTGCGCACACGAAAGTGTAAGAGAGAAAGAGACAGACTGACAGACAGAGACAGAGATAAAGAAACTGTAAAGACTGAGTGTGAGCGTTTGAAATTTCAGCCATTATAACAGACTTGAGAAGAAAGAGAAGAAAGAGAAGACTACTATAGTGTTGTTTGTCACACTGTATATATTTACCTGTCATAACCGAGTTTCTGAGTACACATGCCAGTCTGTTTGTCTGTATAACTTACCTGATGAATGCAGATACGTATAAATACATACATATATACGTGTGTAAGAGTGCATACATGTGTGTGTGTGTGTGTGTGTGTAATACATATACATGTACATACATAGATACAAAGATACATCATGTGTGTATATAAATATATTATATATTTTATATATATATAATATATGTGTGTGTTCGTGCGTGTATGCGTGTGTGTATGCATGTATATATATATATATGTATATATACATACATACATACATACATACATACATACATACATACATACATACATATCTATATATGCATGTACATAGACACATTGTATTTCACAAAGTATGTTTACATATATATATACACGTAAATTCACAAGACATTCGCCCCGCCGTGTCAAATTGTCCAGTCAGTCAATTAACAGCCATAGCGGCGTGACGGTCATAGAGTTCTAACACAGCAGCCGTTGATATCTGCCCCACCCTTCATGTTACCTTGTATTACCTCCACCACTGCTCTCCCCACTGCCTGCACTCCTCTCCTCTGACCACACTCCTGTGTCACCGCCGCTGACGCCATCATCGACCACCAAGCACTAAGTACCAATCACTACCGCTGCTACCCCACCACCACCACCACCATAACGACAACAAAAAGTACTGCTACTACTACTACTACTACTACTACTACTATTACTATTACCTTGTGCTGTGATGCAGTTTGTCACAATTACAGCGACCACCACGGCAACTACGACCATCAATATCATTTTAATCATTCTTATCGACAGTGCATTACCATGAAGTCTATCGTTTCTAAATCCACTGAGACTGCAGTGATGCTATCATCAGCTTCACTATTACCATTCTTACTACGACTTCCACCACAACCAATACCTTTACCAATACCACTAATATTGCGGCTAGCGATTCTTATTTCTTTATTGCCCACAAGGGGTTAAACATAGAGGGGACAAGCAAGGACAGGCAAAGGGGTTAAGTCGATTACATCGACCCCAGTGCGTAACTGGTACTTAGTTTATCGACCCCGAAAGGATGAAAGGCAAAGTCAAACTTCGGCGGAATTTGAACTCAGAACGTAACGGCAGACGAAATACGGCTAAGCATTCCGCCCGGTGTGCTAACGTTTCTGCCAGCTCGCCGCCTTTTGCGGCGAATTGCGACTAGTAATTCTATCACTAAAACTAATTCGTCAGCATGTCTGCTATTGGCTCCTTACCAACTCCATCTACTACTACTACTACTACTGCTGCTGCTGCTGCTGCTGCTGCTGCTGCTGCTGCTGTTGCTGCTGCTGCTGTTGCTGCTGCTTCTGCGACGACGACGACGGATCTTGTTACATTTTTTAAAACCATTTCAAGTTTTTCAAATTTTCAGTCGATTATTTTCAAACGATGTAGTTCTGACGTAGTACTAAGATGTAATTCTGATGTAGTTTTATTATTACTTTCTTCTAGAAATTAATAATATAAGAGTTATAAGCGTTTGAAATTTTAGCCAATCAGTAGCCGTCATCGCCACCGCCAGATATACCGAACGCCATGACTGGTTGCTTTTCTCCCCATGGAAACAGAACACATGAAACCGTTACGTTGTCTCAACCTTTAAGAAATACCAGCCAAATATTCCTTATGCAACATCATGATATCCGAGAAACAACAACAACAATAAAAGAAGCATAAAGAAAAAAAGGAAGACACATCGTACCACAGTACCGTTTGTTTCTTTCTTTGAGACAGGACCACTAGTTGAATGTTATGAATAAGATTTGGAATTAGTCTTGTAACAGTTTATCGAACATGCGATCCATAAAACTCATACTGCCTCCCGCCAGCTCGTGGTGGTGGTGGCGGCGGCGGCGGCGGCGGCGGTGGCGGTGGCTGTGGTGTTAAACTGGTGGGTGGTTTAAGCCTAGAGTCCAACTAACAACAGTGGTTTTTAAAATCAGAACAGTGCAAAGAACCAGAATAAATATGGCAAAGCATCCCGTCCAACGCTCTAGAATGATGAAAGGTGAAACTGATTTCCAAGGGAATTAAACTCAAAACACCGGAACCGAAATAAATACCGTAAAGCATTTTGGCCAACGTTCTAACACTTCTATCATTTGTCATTGACCTCAGTACATTACAGGTACGTATATGATCGACTCAAATCGGTGGCGAATTAGTAGAATCGTTAGAGCGTGGGATATAATCCCTTTTGGATACAGTACTTTGTAAATCTGTTCTCTGTGCCCTGGCAAAAGTATTCAAGTACTGCTTCTTTTTAATTGGCGGCACCAAATAACGTCAAAGACAAGCGAACATTCATTATACACTATCATACACATAAAAGAAATTGCCTCCATCACTTCTACATCATTTGCAAGCTAAACATAATAATAATAATAATAATAATGATAATAATAATAATAATAATAATAATAATAATAATAATAATAATAATAATAATAAACTGATGCTTAGTTATATTATTAGCACTCACAACTACTAAATTTAGCCAACATAAAAAACAACCACAATAGTATATAAATATATTGGATCGAAATCGAACATCAATTATGCCAGTATTACCTAGTCAGTCAATCACTTTGCAGCAAACAACAACAAAATACAAACACAAAAATTACGAACACGTTTCGCGTTATTGGAAGCTGCACATGTCAATGACTGAAAGCATTAACTCACTTGTTATTTAACAAAACAAAATTACTCAAAACGAAAAAGCATCTAGACACAGTAAAGTTATTATTACAGCAGAAAACACTATATACTCTATATACTCCCAGTAACTAAGTGTTCAATCTTTCCAGATACTAAGACAAATCTTCAATATTCCAGGTCACTACTATATCAATGACTTTCTCACTCAAGCCAAACTAAAGTGCAATAAAGGAGTAACCATCATGCTCTACCTATGTTTACTTCGGAAGCCTCCGTTGTGGCCACCACCAGATTCAGTACTTGTATAAGAAATAGACAGAACAATGAACAATGTGCATTACAGTTAATATGTCATTCAGAGGCCCCATATGGTTCATTACAATACATAGGACTGTGGTGTATAATTCTCAGCAAAGTTGAGACATGATGGATTTAGGGATCGCTCCTTTTTGTTCGGGCGACTAGCTGCATGCTGTAGGACTGTTCAGTTATAACTGACCTGGCGGCGGGGGCTATACAACAACCGATGGCATTAACATTAAGGGCTTTTTTTAAGGCTGCGAGATGGCAGAATCGATACTTTCGGGGTCGATAAAATAAGTACCGGTTGAGCACTGGGGTGGATGTAATCGATTTAATGCCTTCCCCCGAAATTGCTGGCCTTGAGCCAAAATTTGAAGCCATTAACATTCAGGGCTTTTCTGGCCAGTCGCGTTGATGTCAATGTTATTTATACTCATAGGATCAATCTTGATGAATGACTCGTTAGATGCAGCCGTTAAATCTCTTTAAAATCATATTTTAGAAGAAAGCTACATTTTTATGTGGTTCCAGATATAAATACATAAGATATAAATCACTGATATAATGCTGCTGCTATTGCTATTACTACAACAACTACTAAAACTACTATTACTATAAAAAAACAATCTCAGCGTCAGTAATAACCATACAAAGGAGCCTTTACGTGGTAATTCAACCTGCAAGAAGTAACAGCCAAATCTGTATCAAATAAGACCTTACCATCTTTAAAGAGATCAAGGACATGCGATATAACATTGTTCGAGATAATTCCAAACATTGCAAAAAAAAAAAAGAAGACGGGTAACAGTTGGAATGGTTTTGATCAGTCAGGATTGATTCCTTTTTGAACATCCTAATCATGATCATCATCATCATCGTCGTCGTCATCATTATCATCATCATCACCATCGGCAGCAACATCATCAACAACAAAACCTAAAGCAGCAAAAACGACACTAGCAAATACAGTACAAGCAATAGTTTTTGCAGCATCAATAGATCAGGAGCAACATCAGCCTGCATCGTTCGGCACGAGCAATCAGATACAAAGACAAGGCAACACCCACCACAGCAGCGTTTCTTTATCAATGTAACCACGCCAACACCTAACCTGAAACAATAGCTGTCAACAACAGCATTCACTCACCTTCCTCAAAAGTCGTACCCAGTAAACACAAACAACTGGCCAAGTTTCGTTTGGTTTTACTTAAAAGACTATCATCTTTGTTAGTTGAAAATAAAACGTCTTTGTTTAGCTTCCCTATTGTTTAAAACACCTGATCCGTTTCCTCTGTTGATATAGATATTACCTATTAAAATGCACGTGTTTATGTATGTATATACGTATATTACACACACACACACACACACACACACACTTATATATATATATATATATATAAATATATATA
>NC_068982.1:106290256-106290966 GCF_001194135.2 Octopus bimaculoides
ACATATGTATATATGTATATATATATATATATATATATATATATATATATATAGATAGATAGATAGATAGATAGATAGATAGATAGATAGATAGATAGATAGATAGATAGATAGATAGATAGATAGATAGATAAATAGACAGATAGAAAGAAACCCATCACAGTTGGAATGGTTTTGATCAGTTAGGATGTCTAAATGGCATTTTGGATAGGCAAGGATTTTTAGCGAAAGATATCAACTAGCTAACACTCACATTACAAATACGATATGTAAATGAAACAGCAAAATGCACAAGACTATTCTCATGTGATATTGTTTTTGTATACAAGAGAATACAACAAACATAGAGGCATGCACATACACAGCTACATACGTAGACAGAGAGAGACTCAGAGACAGAGATACAAATATACATGCAAGTGGATTTGGTAGACGGAAACTGGAAGAAGCCCGTCGTATATGTATATTTATTTATATATGTATGTATGTATGTATGTATGTATGTATGTATATGTTTGTGTGTCTGTATTTGTCCCTCCAGCATCGCTTGACAACCGATGCTCGTGTGTTTACGTCCCCGTAACTTAGCTGTTCGGCAAAATAACCGATAGAATAAATACTAGGCTTACAAAGAATATGCTCTGGGGTCGATTTGTTCGACTAAAGGCGGTGCTCCAGGATGGTCACAGTCAAATGACTGAAACAAGTAA
>NC_068982.1:106291091-106291779 GCF_001194135.2 Octopus bimaculoides
GTTATCAAATCGCCAAAAATACTCTGGTGATAACTACAGAAATCAAATGAAGGCAAATTTGGTTAAGACAATCTACTTACATACATTTTTAAGTATTAGGATTCACGTGGACTAGTTTCTGCATTGGCAAAATAAGCCTCAGCTTCTTCAGCACGCATTACCAAGATAAGAGATTCCCAACCTATCCTTCTGAAGTCTGTGCCACTACTGATTCGTTTTGCGCCGAAATCACAGCGGCTTACCATTGTAAAATAATCTCGATACAAATTTACGAGAAAAATAATTTATTAAAATTAATTTACAAAGGTATCGTTAATTCTATTATTATCTAATGTAACTATTTTAAGAATGCGTGCTGAAGAAGCCAAGGCTTATTTTGCCAATGCAGAAACTAGTCCACGTGAATCCTAATACTTAAATGTATGTAAGTAGATTGTCTTAAGCAAATTTGCCTTCGCTTGATTTCTGTAGTTATCACCACTGTATTTTTGGGCAATTTAATAACGAGTTTTGACTGTTATTTCAAGCAGTATGTCCTTTGATTAATTTTAATCCCTTGGCTATTTAAATGCTATTTTTTGGCCTGCTATCGCCTGTATCGTTGATTCTGTTATTATCATTCTTAAAATAGTTACATTGGATAATAATAGAATTAACGATACCTTTGTAAATTAATTATATATATATA
>NC_068982.1:106292487-106293346 GCF_001194135.2 Octopus bimaculoides
GGACATCCATACATTCAAGTTATTCATCGTAATTCGTTCGCTAGGCTGCGTGTTCGGAACAGACTGGAAGTAATAAAACTTAACGCGTCTATCAATCTGCCTGCCTACTTGTCTGTCCGCCCGCCTGCCCGCCTGCCTGGCTGATAGTTGATGGTGGGTCGGTGGGTCGGTGGGTCGATCGGGTGTTCATCTACAGAATAGAAGTGACTGACTGACGACGGTCTTTCTTGGCAGTTATTAAAAACTCAAGCTGCCGCAAGAGTTAAGTTGTGGCGGTGAATTGGAGAGGAAGTTGCAGTAGAGGGTAGAAGAGGGAAATAGTAAGAGGAGTGGAAAAGGGATCGAAAGGGAAAGAGAGACAGAGAGAGCGAGAGACAGAGAAAGAGAGACAGAGAGAGGGATATGATGGTTGTAGCAAAGTGTTGGCAGGAGCTGTAGTATTGGTGCGCAGCAGTTGCGAGTCGGAATGCATTGGTTGAGGATAATGATGGTGATGATGAGGATGATGATGATGATGATGTTGATGATGTTGATGATGTTGATGATGATGATAAATACGACGACGGTGATGAAGTGGAGACGGTGAAGACAACAACGACGACGTCGACGATGATGATGCTGCTGATGATGATGAGAACGACACTGACGACGATGAGGACGAGAACGAGAACGACGAATATGGTTACGTTGTTGTTGTTGTTGTTGTTGTTGTTATGGTGGTGGTGGGGCAGGGGTGATGGTCGTGATGGTCGTGGTCGTGGTGTCATGATATTGATTATTATTATTTTTAGTATTAGCAGCACCAATGAAAACGACTTCAAGGAGGAGGAAGGGGAGGAGGAGGAGGAAGGGGAGGAGG
>NC_068982.1:106294529-106294709 GCF_001194135.2 Octopus bimaculoides
ATATATATATATATATATATATATATATATATATATATATATACGCATAAATACAAACACACACATACGCATGCACATGCATATGTACATGTGTTGATATATCTATTCATACATTCATGTATGCATTAAAATAGACAAACAGATAGACAGACAGATAGATAGATAGATAGATAGATAGAT
>NC_068982.1:106294719-106295499 GCF_001194135.2 Octopus bimaculoides
ACAACAACAACAACAACAACAACAACAAGAACATGGAACCGTGGTGCCGTGTAGGTAGGGTTCGGGAGATCAAACCGTTCCAATACATGAAGCTTCACTTCCATGAGCTCATTGTATCGCTGTAAGTGGCAACAAGAATTCTACTGGAGCTGTAGGATGTGATTAGAAATAAGAAAGGCGATAGAGGAATGAGACTGACGTTGTGAGCGGTGAATATATTGTAACTGTGCTGCTCGTTGTAAGCTGCTGGGATTGTGAAAGGCTTTTGCATAGATGAAATCTGTACTGGTGAGTAATTAGAAATACCGGGGCATGTGTGTGTGTGTGTGTGTGTGTGTGTGTGTGTGTGTGTGTGTGTGTGTGTGTGTGTGTGTGTGTGTGTGTGTGTGTGTGTGTGTGTGTCTGTGTGTCTGTGTGTCTGTGTGTGCGTGTATGTGTGTGTGTATGTATTTGTGTGTAATTTGGGTGTCGCTGTGCGCATGTCCATTTTCAAGATTCAATGGAAAGTCACACGCACTATGTATGTATGTATGTATGTATGTATGTATGTATGTATGTATGTATGTATGCATTTACGTATGGGTGGATGAATGCATGGAGGGATGCGTGTGTGCATATGGGTGATTGTATCTATATATGTATTTATGTGTGTATGCATGTATATCACTTGTGTAATAATATTGAATTTTCTACGTCTATTTTTATGTACCTTGATTACTCATAGTTTATCACACATATTCATATATATATATATATATATATATATATATATATATATAC
>NC_068982.1:106295509-106304478 GCF_001194135.2 Octopus bimaculoides
TATTCATACATTCATGTATGCATTAAAATAGACAAACAGATAGACAGACAGATAGATAGATAGATAGATAGATAGATAGATAGATAGATAGATAGATAGATAGATAGATAGGTTTACTGTATTCACACACTGTGATGTATATCGTCGATTTATAGGCATGTTTAAGCGTATGAACAGGATTAAGAGTGAATGTTTAACAAAGTGTTAAATATTTGTGAGATAATAACAACTTCAATAACATCTGTAATGTGACGTTAGCAGACATCAACTCTAACCCAGGTTGACATGTTTGTAGACCTCTACAGATGCATACAGGTGCCATTCTGAATGTTAATTGGTCATAATTAATTCTATTCTCATATCTTTACATGTTCAATAAACTTAGCATCTGAACTTCGTTTAAAGGAATTCAAGCAACTTATGCCTTCGGTAGTCGAACAATACAGACAAAGAAATCTTCGTGTAACAGACACTTGTAAGAGGCAATTGAAAGCATCAGCATTCTAAAATAATGCATAACACATTATGTGGGGAATGTCAGATATGGAAGTGCAATGAATTTTAAATGCCTTATGATATTTTATTTTATTTCACTGTATTTTATGTTCGAAGTACAAACGCATCACATCTTGCTTGAAATTCGTTTATTATTGATAAAAATAGTAGCTTCTGCTACAGGCACACGCCTGAAATTTTAGTGGGAGAGGACAAGTCGAATGCATTGCCTCCAGTGCTCAACTGGTACTTATTTCATCGACTCCAAAAGGGTGAAAAGCTAAGTCAACCTTGGCGGATTTTGAACTCAGACGGCTGAATGAACATCAATATATTGAAGCTGATTTCCTTGACTCAGCCCCTATCAACCTCATGTCCATTCTTAATGTATCAAGGCATAATTCTTTGGAAAGAAACTGGCGTCGATAGAACCACTACAGAGGTGACAAAGTTTAGGTTGTTAAATGGGACATTATTCGATTAAATAACAGGTATTCTAAGCTTGATTTTGTTTCTGCAAAGCACCAATATTCCGCTTGCAGGAGGCAATCGTTGCTGCCGTTTATACTGAAAGATATGTCTTAGTTGCCATAGATTTAACAGAAGACTATGAAATTCCAGATTAGCTTCCTCTACCTCCATTAATTTTGTACCAAATCAAGAATAAGCAATAAATGCAATACAAAACTATTTATAGACGACTACCAGTCTATCTATCTATGTATTTATGCATCTACACATAGACACACATAAACACGCACGCACGCGCGTACACACACACACACACACACACACACACACACACACATACATGATGATTGTTTTACCTTTTCAGATGACAGCCGTCTCACTTTCACCTTGATTGTTCTGATTTACTTTCATCTTTACATGTGCGTGGATATCCATCGTTATAGGATTTTATAAAATGCAAAATGGATCAAGAAATGAAATGATAGTGAGACATCTAAACGTTATTGGATATAAGATCATATACTACCAATATCTCAAACATAAACAGGTGGCGAGCTGGCAGAATCGTTAGCACGCCGGACAAAATGCTTAGCGGCATTTTGTCTGTCTCTACGTTCTGAGTTCAAAATCCGTCGAGATAGGCTTTACCTTTCATCCTTTGGAAGTCGATAAAATAAGTACCTGTTGAGTACTGGAGTTGAAGTAATCGACTTACACCCTCTCCCAAAATTGCTGGCCTTGTGCCAAAATTTGGAACCACTATTACAAACACAAACACGCCATACGCACAAAAGAGGAGTTATCTGCGATGCTCCCTTAACACAACATACAGAACGTTACAAAACAAGACATAAATACTCAAGAAGCACTCATAAGCTGCAATACACAACCAATTCAAGTAATGTATTAAATTTATCATGGATTATAGAAATTTCGTTTTAGCCTTAAATTTCTCCACAATAAATCAAGACAAAGGAATACGAACATAATAGCTTTTATTTTTACTTATTTCAATCATTGGCCTGTGGCCTTGTTGGGGCACTGATTTGAAGGGTTTTATTGAAAAAAATCGACCCCACCACTGATGTTTTTATTTTTTTTCAAGTACTTATTCTATCGGTACGTTTTGCCAAACCAACAGTTTGTGAAGGCGTAAAGCCTACATTGGGTGTCAAGCGGTGAGTGGGGGGACAAACACAGGCACGCGCGCGCACGCGTACACACACACACACACACACGAACACACACATGCAGATGCACGTATATTGGACGGGTTTCCGCAGTTTCCGTTAACCATGTTCGGTCACAAGACGTTGGTCAGCCCTGACCTGTAGTAGAAAATACTTGCCCAAGTGCTGCTAAATCTGTTCATCTCGCCTTGTCGTTTAGCTAACCGAGCTGCTCCACCAGGATTTACTAGCAGAGCAGAAACAGGAATAGCAGTAGCAAAATCACAACAACAACAATAGCGAGAAAGACATATAATTAAAGAGGGAAGTCCAATATCTGATCCTGAAAGCATGGGTTAATATCTGAGGAAAATACATCTTGCAAATAAAGTAAGGTCTTACATATTTAATGTAACGAACAGAAAAATTTTAATTAACTGAGATTATCCATACAATTAGTAGACAAAAACTCCTCCTAGACTGTCTAAAATCTAAAATGACAACAAAACTGAGTTAATTGAAGCTTTTCTCCCCATTATATTAAATATATGAGACATTACTGAACGTATACAATAATTGGTCCACTCAGTCATTACGCGCCGACCGTACATTTATATTCGCTTAAGTGTTGTTTTGATAGTATTTAGTATTTCCAAGAAGAGAAACAAAACAAAACAAAAACAAAGGATTCGTTTAGTTTTTAATTACAAGACTATCATTATTGTTTTACGCAAGTTGATTAGATTTACACACGAAAGATTTTATTGTGGTTACAATCGTTTGAAAGCCACAAATGAATAATTACATGTATAAGGTCAGCTTCTTTCTCATCTAAAAAACAGAAAGTCTCATTAACTATCCACCTAAGCATTATTGACACTAAGAATCAAAGAAGGAACTTCTAAGGGGCTTCTATTGGTCACTCGACCTACTAGAAATAGCAGCCCATTCCATTTCAGCTGACGGCTTGAATACCTCGAACCTTAGGTCAACTCAGTTAGGGTTCACTAGGGACTATAAGCAACAACTTAGACGCTTTAAAAAGAAATCTTCTGTAATGAGTAAGACTACAGTTTTAAACACGCTTTGGGGGTATAGACAGATATAAATACAGCTTTCTATTCTCTTTACGTACTCTTTATGTAATGTGCCCGAAAGATATTATCAAGTTGCATTTACATTTCTTTGCATTACATAGCGTAAGTAACGGAAACTGCAGTCTGAGATGTATTTCTGCCTTGAGAAATTCTTAAAGATTTTGGTTCGAGCCTAGTTCCATTTTTCTCTTGTATTTCATTATATCTTCTTTCAGCTATTTTTATTCCTTTTACCTCCACTTACATTCCTTCATTATTCTCTCTCATACTTTATTTCTTCTCTTCCTCCGCCTCTCTCTGCATAATTGTATATTTTTCTCACTTTTTCTCAACCGAGCTGTATCACTACCTCTTTTCTTAATTTCCCAGCGTCTACCCCGTCTTACACTTTGAAACTTTCTATCTCTCTCTCTTTCTCACTCATTCTCTCTCTCTCTCACTCACACACTCACTCACTCTCTCTCTCTTTCTCTCTCTCTCTCTCTCTCTCTCTCTCTCTCTCTCTCTCTCTCTCTCTCTCTCTCTCTCTCTCTCTATCTATCTATCTATATGGTTGTCTCTCTGTCTATCCTTCTATCTTTGTCATTCTCTATATCATTGTCTCATTGACTCTCCATATCTATGTTATTTTATCACATTACCGCTCTAATTCCCTCTTTTCTTTTCTGCTTCTCTCTTATTCTTGCTATTGATACCTTTCGCACTGTTTTTTTCCGTCATACCATTTATTTCATCGTCTGCTTGAATGATTGTCACACAAACTGATGACTGTTGGTTTCCTCTTTCTCTCCTCCCTCTCTCTCTTTTATTCTCCCCCACTTTGTCAATCTCTCGCCTGTCTGTTTATCTATTTAATTTACCTCACTTTGTAATATAATATTTATCTTTCTTTCAGGTGAGTTATTGTTTCTTTTTCCTTCTTCCTAGCTCTATGAAATAAGTATCATCAGTAACACATCGATACTGTCTACAGCCTTGCTTATCGGAATTTCCGTTTTTACCTAATCGACAGAAATTATTACTGTATCTCCTGCTCAACTCCGTAGAAAAGAAACAAACACTTTTTGAGCCGCTTTCAATTTGAACAAAGATATTTCACTTTTTCAATACCATCGATACTTTTGAATTAGGCGTCACTACATTATGTTTCTTGTGCTCTTTAAACAATACATTATAATTGATTTTGAAATAATAAATTATCAGGTCATCTCTTATTGACAAGTTCTGTAAAACAAACAGCAATCGGTAGGCGAGTTTATAATTGAAACCATCCTCATTCTCAATTAATATGTAGGCTTTTACCTGACTAAGTTTTCATTACTATTTCAGTGAAGTGTCACAGATAACAGGGTGCCAGCCTAGATGTTGAATGGTATCTATTCAAAAATCCAAGTACTAATTTTTTACCTCTTACTCGTCGACTATATCTCCACAGTTCCCATTTAAGCAAATTCCACTCACAAGGTACTGGTCAATCTGAGGCTACGGTAAATGATACCTGTCCAAGGTGTCACATTATATAATCTTATCTGGAATCATCCGGTCGTTAAATATATCATAACCACACACATAATAGAATCGATTAATTGATTGGATAATTAGCTATATTGATTACAATAGACTTTTTGGTTTGACCAACACACGTCAAACGTAATTTCATTTATAGTAAAACAGAAAAAAGCAAATTAGAAACTTCATAGCAACTAAAGTTCTTAAACACTGATCTTGGAGCTTTGAATACTTTGAAATTCGTCCAATCCTTTATTGCACCAGAGACGATGATATAACTAGCAATAAGATAGTTACATCGATTATATGTATTCCTCTTAAGAATCTCAACAAAAAATTCCAATGTTTTGATAAGTAATCTCTGATTATATGCAAAACTTGTTTTCAGTGGACCAAGTCTTCAACTTATTTCTATTAACAGTTGTAATCTTTTACTTAGGTTACTAATATCCTTGGGAAATACATAAGCTTCACATATTCCCAGATTCGTTCTACGCTAATATCTGATTCTACATGGGGTTTTATCTTTCGAGACGAACGAACACCACAATTGCCTTTTCACATCTATAAATGTGAGAAGTTATTTCGAAATTAATATAGCAACCCAGTGCAGCATACCAGTTACTGAAATGTGTCACCAAGCAAATTTCAGTTTTGTATCTCTGATTTCAAATCTTGTATGGTCACAAATAAATTTTCTTTTACATTGATTATTTTTATCATAACGCTACCCTTTTGAAAAAAAATCTAACCTATCAAATTAATCTAGTGTTGTACGTAATCTAACCGTTATTTGAGATTATTTTCTAATCTTTCCACTTTGACAGCGTTTTAGATATACAAGTTTGCAAGTTTATAATTCTTCTTTAAGCTGTTTCTATGGTGCTTTCTTGTATTTTGGTACAAAGATTGGAATATCGAATGTGCAAATCAGAAAAAAAAAATGATCATTTTTACAAAATTTGCCAATGTAATTTGCATATGTCAATACATAGGTATTTTTTTCAGCTGCAGAATAAATTGATAGATAGATAGATAGTTAGATAGATAGATAGATAGATAGATAGATAGATAGATAGATAGATAGATAGATAGATAGATAGATAGATAGATAGATAGATAAGAATAAATAAAAAAGTAAATTACTTGTTCTGCTACAAAACAACAGTTTTAAGCGGACCAGATTGATGAACGAATAGCGGAATGCGACGGCAGCGAAAGATTTGTAATTAACTTGATATATTTTTTCTACTCAGCTTTGTTTCCATTTATCAGCAACCGATAAACGAAGACCAGAAAGAAAGAATCATTGACAGAAAGAAAGAGAAAGAGAAGGTTGTAAGAAATATGTTGTAATAAAGAGAAAGAGGTATTGTAGAATACAGAATGAAGTTTTGGTCAGTCGATGCTATGACGGATGGGCTTGAACTTATTACTAAAAACTGTCACTGATTACACCAGTTCGCAGAGATGTTGCTTCCTCTTGCGGAGTTTGACGCGCGTGTTTTCCTAATAAATTTCCATTCAGAGCAACCGATAAAAGTTTTTTTTCGAAGAAAGATAAGATGCATGGTTAAAACACAGCTGTCCAGAATGAAAGAAATATCTTCTGTAAACGATAAAAGAACAAAATAAATAAATAATTAAATAAATATATAAATAAATAAATAACATCTATTTTGTGGTGTCAATCAAAATGGTTCTTCCATTTTACTGTGATTTATTTTATTACAAATTTAATGTTACTTGGAATTTCAAATACCCTATCAAGTATTGTTTTTAATATCATTTAAATACCTTGGGTTTTACGATGAGATTGATTATTCCTAAATAAAACGTAACTTTAATTTATCTTTTGCTTGTAAAGTTTTCCTATATATTACGCCTTTATTTTCTTTTGTTTTAAACAACGCTTAGATAGCAGAGTCTTGGTTAGCCGTGTCAATAAAGCATAAAACTACGATTGATAGGTCAACGTCCGAATCCAAGGACACTAGTGAAAGTTAACAACAACTAGTTCATAGATGAGTTTGCTAAGTTCAGTTGCCACAAAGAGTGGAGAATACAATTTTTGAGGTTCCTTACACTTCGTGTGTGAGAAAAAGAGTGAGCAAAAGAAAGAGATACCGCTGTTGCTTAGGCATTACTTAGTTCACGCCTTTTAGCAGGGTGTCAACTAAATAACAAAAACCGGCTCCGGTATTTAATGTCAGATGAGAGACTTCAACCATATTAATCTGCCTTTTCACTGGGATTTTGTGTTAGTGAATAAGTTTTAACTGCGAGCTGTAGTAATTTTACAAAGACTGACTGACTGAAAGAATGAAAGAAAAGAAGAAAACGGACTCATATATGGGAATGTAAGTACTTGAGTATATGACTGTTTGCTGTACATGATATTTGTAAGTTTACGTATAGTGAAACTATCGATGCAAAATCAAATGTGTTGTTATGATAAACAATTTCTCTTCTGTAATATGACTTCTACTTTTTGCCATAGAATGAACAGTAGTGAGTTGAGTGAGTTGAGACAAGATTTCCTAGTTTAACTGTATTCAAACAAGAACGACTTAACACCACTTACTTGCTGATCATATGATAATTTTTGTCATTCGTGTTTCATGAAAATGCAGCTGGTGCAATGATTTGTAGATATTTGAATAGATTGTATACAAGGGAGAGTGAAACCATTCGAAATATATTATAGATTGTGTAGATCTAAAAATAAGTAGGTGGGCATGGCCGTGAACGGAAGAAAAACTTTGGTGGTTACTCCCAATGAGTACTACAAAAGTTTCCACGAAATGAAAGCGGGTCATCGGGCGAGTTGTGGACTTCACTGCTAATCTAATTGCTAGTGGACGATACGAGGGGTACCCAAAAGGAACTGGAATTTTGCAATATTATTTTGTTCACTCAGTTTTACATGTTTTCACGTTTATTGCCTTCAAAGTATTTTCCATTTGAAGCAATGCATTGGTCCAGATGTATTTTCCACTGTTGGAAGCGGTGCTGGAACTCTTGCGAAATGATGCCTTTCAACGCCTCCGTCATTTTTTTCTCACTTCTTCCATGTCTGCAAATTCCGTAGCACCAGCTTTCCTCACCAGTGGTGACCTTCGAAAAAAGGTCCGGATCAACTTCCAACTATTTTTTCAGTTCACGACACGCATTCAGTTGTGACTGCTTTTGACCTTCCATGAACAAGCGAAGCATAAAATTTGTTGCAACCCTTTTCATTCGCAATTCTCCGCTCAAAATTCGTTGGCAGGAGATCCAGGATATACCAGTCACATCAACAAGTTCGTCAATTGTTTGGTAACGGTCTGCCAAGATCAGTTCCTGATGTTTTCATTCATTCGGGAGGTTGACGGTCGTCCTGAACGAAGTTAGTCTTCAAGCGACAAGTGACTATTCCTAAAGCGTGGAAACCACTTATAAACTTGTGATTTCTTCATAGCAGCATCCTTGTAAGCTGTTTGAAGCATGACAACTGTTTCGGCCGCTGTTTTCTTCAGGAGAAAACAGAATTTCACAGAAGCACGCTGTTCTGTCGTTTTAGCCATCGCAAAAATCGACAAACATGGGAGAAGCACTGCAAAACAAAGACGGACTTAATCCGTCGAAGCAAGCAGACAGACTGATGTCTGACGATCGCACCAAGTGGCATCTAGCGGCGGAAGCTCGAAATACAACGGGTTTGTCTCACAGAGAACGTTTCTGGTTTCTTTGTGTATCCCTAAGTTATCTGGCTGCAGCGATCTGTTAATTGCTTTTTACAGACACCTATTTATTTTGTTGTATTTAGTTAAACCATACGATTGAAGTGATGGGGGTTTTAATCGAGTGTTCGCTGTTGCCGCTATACTGATGGTGAAAAAATAATTAGATAGCTCAGAGTGAGCCCTACCGGTTTGCACACGAATTGCGTAGAATGAAGAAACATAGGCATCAAATCAAAAGAACTCAGGGATTAATTTTAAAATTTAACATTCATTTAAAAAAAAATCCTAGGCTTTATGGATAATTATTATCAGCTTTTATAACTTAATAATATATGTGTATGTATGTGTGTATTTGCGTGAGAGTGTGTATATGTTTATGAATGTTTGTGCGTTTGTGCGTAGACACAAACACACACATACACACACACACATATATATGCATATATATGTGTGCATATATATGTTTATGAATATTTATGTCAACACGACATTATATATATATA
>NC_068982.1:106304899-106305633 GCF_001194135.2 Octopus bimaculoides
TATATAAGAAAACATCCTAGCAGATATCAAGTAAGAACTCAGTATAAAGGAAGAATGTTAAACTTCCAACAAGTAAATGTATGTAGAATACAAATCCCAGGTAAATTCTCATGCCTGACAGATAAATCCAACAAACCTTATGCAGAATTTTAAGAAATTCATAGAATTAACAACAAACAATGATATATACGAAGAAAATCATATCTTTATTTTAGATCACACCTTAAAAATCCAACAATTGTTTTAATTGCATTAAATATGCATATATATATATATATTCATATATATTCATAACCCCCCCCACACACACACACACACACACTCACACACACATACACACATATACGCACACACATACACACATATACGCACACACATACACACACAATATTATTAAAGTTAATAATAATATGTACGAAAATTTATGTCAACACGACATTATCAAGGTAATCCAAACTGATGAAATTGTAGGTGGACATCTGATAAATTTTAGCTGTTAAAAAACGTTAATAAAAGAAACGCCAAACCAAAATTAACTTTGGACATGCATTCATTCACACAAGAGCGAAAGAATTTGGTCTGGCGTTTCTTTTTGTTAGCGTTTTTTAACAGTTAAGATTTTTTAGATGTTCAGTTAGAATTTCACTAATTTGGATTACCTTGACGATGTTGTGTTGACATAAATTTTCGTATATACTATTATTAATTTTAATACTATTATGTATATATATATA
>NC_068982.1:106305669-106313441 GCF_001194135.2 Octopus bimaculoides
TATATATACATATGAAAACAAAATAGAATGAAACAACTACGGAAGATTTGTATTATATGGTTAAAAAAATATATTAGAATCGTCATGTTAGGAAAATGATATAAAATTTTGTGTACAGTGGTATTGTTTTGGGAGAAATAACCGGTTTCGCATTTTCTTTTCAAATATATCAAATTTCTTAACGGACGTTGTGTCATCTATTCGTTATGGTGTGATGTAGAAGAGTTCGAAACAGGGCGAGATAATCATGGAATTTTTTCGGTATAAGGGAGATAATAAAAAATGTTAGGAATGGTCCTCATTCATTTAAGACATCACCTGGATAATGGCGGCCTTCAGTAGAAGCAAGGGTATTTTGAGGAAGTCTATTAGTCTCCTATTCAACGACTGCAAATGTAGCAGTCCATGTTATTTAAATGCGGCACGTTTGAAGGCAAGTTCGGTGTAACATGAGCGTAAAGGTTGTTTGACATCCATTCTTGAGTTTGTGAGTGCAGGTTTTGTGAGAAGGTATTAAGTTTTGTTAAAACACGTATAGCCTTTCACTACTAACGTACTTGATCTACCCAGGGCTAAATCACTGTCTCCAGCATCTCAACGTATCTAGCTGCATTAATTATTTACCTCAGTGGAAGTAAGTGAAGTGGCATGACATAACTTTCATTATTCATCACTCCCCAAACCATTACAATTGCTGGAAACTTATTGTG
This sequence comes from Octopus bimaculoides, assembly GCF_001194135.2. NCBI lineage: Eukaryota > Metazoa > Mollusca > Cephalopoda > Octopoda > Octopodidae > Octopus > Octopus bimaculoides. The sequence continues at coordinate 106,306,380 of NC_068982.1, forward strand.
CACACTCTGGAAACATCAGAAGAATATGTATATAACCAGCTGTCATTTCTCCTGTTTAACTTTTGGTCTTGGTCGGAGTTTTTCTCATCAGACAAGAATCAAAGCAGAATAAATTTTACAATAAAAAAAAACTACGATTAAGAATTCTAAGGATAGCTTAACTATAACCTAAACTGTTATGCAATATGAAAGATAGCATAAGCCATCTTTGATCACCGAAACCAAACTTACGTCACAAAATTAATATGAAATCAAGAGCCTTTAACTTATTTTTCAACTTAAAGACCGAAACTTACTCTCATTTAACATTGGACATCATATTATTATGAAATAGACCGGGCTTATAATCGTGAAAATCAACTTAAGATGAACTAATGAAAATTCAAAATGAAAGCCGTGAATAATCAATACATAACTTGTACCTTTAAGTTAGTTAATCGATTCGCTTTGTGCAGTTTTAGCTATACAGCACTTGGCTTTTCCCACTTTTGTAGGAAAGGAATCATTTACATATTAAATAACATAGAGATCTCATAACACTAATTAATCAAAATATATTATGAAAATATTTTATTGAGACATTTACTTCAGAAGTGTTAATTTATACACTACGTTTTGATGAGGGCGAAAGTGAGGCTAACAGTTGGCGGTGTTATGAGATGTCATTCAAATGCATTGATATTCTTCCCGTATTCTTTCACTCCTTTCAATCAATAGACTGTGGTAATGATGAAATAGTACTTTTAAGGGTATGGTTGATCACATCGACTAAGTAGCTCATTTGCTTTTATTTATCGACATCGGAAGGATGAAAGGGGAAAGTCGGTCTTAGGGAAATTTTAACTCTGAACTTAGAGAAGTAACTAAATACCACAAGGCATTTTATCCGATGCTCTATCGATTCTTCCAACCCCTATCCTATATCTACCAACAACCTCCCTATAGATGATATATTTTAAAATGGAAAACTATATAACCACAGGGCTATCGCGCGATTCATATTAGAAGATTGCTTAAATGTAGTATTTGATTTTCATTCAACACTTAGATTATACGGTATTTGAGAAGAAATGTGTATTTATGTTAAGTAATTTAATTAGTATGAGGTACTCTTAAAGTGTATTTCGCGCTAATTATATTAGTATGATGTAAGTAATACATTTTAGTTACCACAAGCTAATGCAAGAAATTAAATATTTAACTTCATAGAAAAAGATGAAGGCCCAGAGATACAAACTTCATTACACGACTGAAATCTATTTTGTCTGATATTCACAATTCCCAAAAGTTGAAAAATAGTAAAATCCAGAGCAATTTTTACCCTGCGCGCGTAAGCGAAGGCAGGGTACTATAATCATTTGCTTTGTCTTTTTGTCTGTGTGTTTGCAAAATTACTGGGAAACTGCAGAACGGATTTTCCCCAAATTTGGCAGAAATGCTTATTGGGTAAGTGGCTCGAAATTATGAACATTTCGTTTGATTATCTTTAAGAAACATTTTTTTTCAATCGAACTTACAAATTTCCCGATAAGCAAACGGTCATATTATTTTGTTCATTTTCTTTTTCTTATGAATCGACCCTCGCCTGCGAGCTTATAGATCATGGTGTACCTATGCGCCTAGACACGTGTGGGTACATACATACATACATACATACATACATACATACATGCATACATACATAAATACAAACATAGATATGCGACGGTGTGTGTGTGTGTGTGTGTGTGCATGCGTGCGTCTGTGTGTGTATGTGTGTGTGTGTGTGTGTGTGTGTGTGTGTGTGTGTGTGTGTGTGTGTGTGTGTGTGTGTGTGTGTGTGTGTGTGTGTGTGTGTACAGTGATGAATTCGAGGGTTCCGTTTATTTACGAGTTGATTTCTTAAGTTCACCAGAGTATAAATACCTATAATGGTGATACTTGAAAAAATAAATAGAACTTACAAAGTTCTCGATATGCAAGTGGGCATATTATTTTGTTCACTTCCTTTTTCATATGAATCTACCCTCGTCTGTATGTGTATAGATCATGGTGTAACTGTGCGCATAGACACGTGTGGGTACATACATACGTACATATATATGTGACTGTGTGTGTGCGTGCGTCTGTGTGTGTGCGTGCGTCTGTGTGTGTGTGTGTGTGTGTGTGTGTGTGTGTACCGTGATGGATTCGAGGGTTTCGTTTATTTACGAGTTGATTTCTAAATTTCACCGCAGTATAAATACCTGTAATGGTGATACGTAAAAAAATAATAATAATGATAATAATTCATTTCAATTAAAAAGCATGGGTAAGCAACACATTGTAAGCCACACTATAATTTGCAAAAAAAATTATCTGCGCGCAGGGTATGCATCGTCCCTCCGATACTTTTTTTTCTTTCTTTCATTTTTTAAATACAACCTCTATGAAGACTATCAATCCTATATTTTTTCTTTTCTGAAAATAAATTAACTAAAATATAGATAAATAGACAGATACGCAGGTGGATGCATGCACAGGAATGGATAAACTGGTAGCTGCATAGATATGCGACGGTGTGTGTGTGTGTGTGTGTGTGTGTGTGTGTGTGTGTGTACAGCGATGGATTCGAGGGTTCCGTTTATTTACGAGTTGATTTCTTAAGTTCGCCGGAGTATAAATACATATAATGGTGATACTTAAAAAAAAAATTAAAAACTTGAACTTACAAATTTCCCGATAAGCAGGTGGGCATATCATTTTGTTCATTTCCTTTTTCATATGAATCTACCCTCGTCTGCGTGTGTATAGATCATGGAGTACCTGTGCGTGTAGACACGTGTGGGTACATGCATACATACATACATACATACATACATACATACATACATACATACATACATACTTACATACATGCATACATACATACATACATACATACAAACATACATACATACATACATACATACATACATACATACATACATACATACATATGCGGAGTGGCTACTACATGTACAAACATTTTAAACGCCAGAAAAAATTTTAAAATGCCATGCGACCAACTGGAAAACATCATTCCCTGATCACTAGATAGATTAGCAGCACACTTGATATGCTGTAGCTTCAAGCTGTCTCTTCAAATGAAGGTGCACTTCAGATTCCGCTTGGTGATTCCACAGCCTCTTGCCCTTCGTCATTCCTACAATTTCGCCAACATCAAATCCTACCCAAATATTTCACTCTACCTTTACACCAAGAAATGCAACCACATCATTTAAATTCTGTTCATGTTTTCTCAACTCGCTGAAATTCATACTAAATATTAACCACGCTAGTTTATGAAGACCTGTAAAGGCTATAGTCAGGGGACATTCTATTTAAATTAAAAAGATAAAAGCAAGAAAAAAAAACAAGTAATTGATAGAGCAACTGATAGATAGATAGATAGATAGATAGATAGATAGATAGATAGATAGATAGATAGATAGATAGACAGACAACCAGACAGATAGATAGATAGATAGATAGATAGATAGATAGATAGATACATACATACATACATACATACATACATACATACATACATACATACATACATACATACATAGACCGGTAGGAAAATAAAAATATAAATCATAGATCGTAATTAGGGGTAAAAAAAAAAAACAACCACACCACTGAAATGATTGGACCAACTTATATAAAGTTAATTTATAAACGCATGCTTGCCCGCAAATCTGTCTAAACACTGGGATTGATTCCAGCTCTCTGATCGTTTTATCAATATAAACATAAGCAAGCAGAAATTACCACCATCCATTAATTAAAGCACGCTTTTATATATGAGAATTTATTGAACTTATTAGAGTGATATTTGCAGAGAGAATATATTAGAATCATTATAGTGGTGCGTTAAAAATCGATTGTAAATTAAAGATAAGATCAGAGCTTATTGAAAAATATTACTTCGTTACCCTATCAACCGTATGTATATACATTCAAACACACACACACACACACACACACACATATATACGCACGCACGCACCAACACATAAACACACTCACGTCTCTGTGTGCATATTTAAATATATGCATACATACATACATACATACATACATACACACACACACACACACACACACACACACACACACACACACACACACACACACACACACACACACACACACACACACACACACACCTATATGCACATGCAGATACGTAATTAGACACGTGTACATATATTTATGCAATATAATTATACAATTTACCATATGTATACATATTATATAAATATTATAGACGTATGCATATGAAACACGTACACACACAGACACAGAGAGAGAGAGAGAGAGAGAGAGAGAGAGACAGACAGACAGACAGACAGACAGACAGACAGACAGACAGAGTGAGAGAGAGAGAGATAGAGAGGGAGTGTTTCATCTGGTATTTCATATATAGATATGCAATAGAGATTCATTATGTACATATTAATAGGTACACACGGCAAATAAACTAGTACACAGTGACGTGCGACCGCACAAACACGCGCACATACACTAGCATATATGTGTGTGTCTATACGTATGTCAGCGTGTGTGTATGTGTGTGTGTGCGCGCCCGCGCGTATGTATGTATGTACGTATAGAGAGCACTTCAACTTGACAAGTTAACTGGTATCTCTTAGTGAATCGTCGAACAGGTTTATTCCAGTCTGTTGATATATTTTCGAATGGGACAGCATGAATACCAAGTGTTGATAATCCGGTGGTAGAACTAGTGATGAAGAGGTTAGCTCTATTAATTATGCTGCTTCATCGGATATACACATATACATACAACACGCCCCGCACATAAATGTATGTATGTATGTATGTAAGACTGTGTATATGTATATTCATATACATACGTGTGCATATATTTATATATCGCATAATATCACACACACACACACATGTATGTATGTTGTATTATGTATTATGAATACTTGGTATTGACAACGCCCAACAAAGCAGAAATGTGCATCTAACATTCTCACCAGCCACTGGCGGGAGAATTTTCGTCTGCCTCTGATATACACTGTGCTTTTTAAATAAAGCACGTTCGTAAAAGATATTATCTCCGGATAAATTCTGCGGTAAATTTGTGTTTTGCGATGTATTTATATTTACTATGGTACACAGATAGCTATTTTAATCTATTAGATTGTCTTAATTATAACGGATATATACACACTCATAACATATATGTGCGTAGATGTTTGTGTTTGTGTGTGCCTGTCATTGTTTATCTGTGTTTGTGAGCTTGTGTGAGTTTGTGTGTGCGTGTGTGCGTGCGTGTGTGTGTGTGAGTGTGTGCGCGTTTGTTTGTGTAAACTGGTTGAAGCTAAAGGTATGTTAATCATATAGCTGATCAGGCTATATTATTATATCAGCCAAGGCGGCCAGCTGGCAGAATCGTTAGCACGCTGGGCGAAATGCTTAACGGCATTTCGTTTGCCGCTAGGTTCTGAGTTCAAATTCCGCCGAGGTCGACACTGCCTTTCATCCTTTCGGAGTAAATTAAGTACCAGTAAATGAAGTACCAGCTGAGTACTGGTGTCGATGTAATCGACTAGTCCTCTTCCCCCAAATTCGAGGCTTCGTGCTTTCAGTAGAAAGAATTATTATTATATCAGCCGATGATATATGATTATTAGGCTATATGATTATTATATCATCGCTAGGAATTTGTTTCCCTAGTATGTAGCGCAACGTAATTTCAAAGCATGGTTTGTCCCTCTCGGACAAAGGAGGATTTCAATAACGCGGTAATACCTAACGAAATAATCAGAGATTCTGCTCCATAATTCAACCTATTTTGCAATTGGTGTTCATACACGTTCAGTTGTACATCTACCTGTATTGAAGCATTGAGACAGTTGTATAGATTCTATACATGGATAACCTCTTTTGGAAGAAGTGGGCCGCATGAGACAGGCGGGTAGCACTACTTCAAGGTAACTTTTCGTACCATTCAGAAAGTACCATTCAGAAAGTACCATTCAGAAGGTACTATTCAGAAAGTACCTTTCAGAAAGTACCATTCAGAAAGTACCGCAGGCTGCAGTTTGCCTTGACTGAGATCATTGCTTCTCTATGGGGTGAGGGAGCTGTGAAGACTGAAAAGAAGGCAGGGACATTTCCGTTTAATAAAGTTAAGTTGTTTTTAAAATTTTAAACTTATCCAATATTATGGCGAAGAAAGAAAAATTATATGAATGGCTTAACAATCTTTTCATTAGTAAAGAGAGTAGAGCAATATTCTGGGAGATGGGTTTACTATTTATCAGTTTGAGATGTACTGATTTGGCTATAGAAAATACTGTGGAACACCGCAGACACAATATCAACGAATCGAAAACCGGCTACATCTCTCTCTCCCTCTGTTCCTTTTCTCTTTCTTTTTCTCACTCATATATACTCATAGAAAGCGTACACACACACACACACATACACACACATACACGTATTGATATATAGGAGATGGTGAAAAGGAGAGGTGAAGGGAGGAAGGAGGAGACTAAGACGGAAATCTTTTATATCTCTTTAAAGGGACCATCGGGCCGTGATATGAACACCAATTTTCAGTCTGTTCAATGATTGAGTGTAGCCGAACACCCGCTACAACTATTTCACACATAAGTTTATTCAGGATAATCACCCCCGTAACATTTGTTTAACTTAGACATCTAAAGCAAAACCACTAGACCAGCGGTTTTCAACCAGAGTCCACATGACCCTTGGCGGTCCATATAAAATTTTGCTGTTAAAATATATGGTTTTACTTCTAGAACGTGGAGGCACAATGGCCCAGTGGTTAGGGCAGCGGACTCGCGGTCATAGGATCGCGGTTTCGATTCCCAGACCGGGTGTTCTAAGTGTTTATTGAGCGAAAACACCTGAAGCTCCACGAGGCTCGGGCAGGGGATAGTGGCGAACCCTGCTGTACTCTTTCACCACAACTTTCTCTCACTCTTACTTCCTGTTTCTGTTGTGCCTGTAATTCAAAGGGTCAGCCTTGTCACACTGTGTCACGCTGAATATCCCCGA
>NC_068982.1:106313451-106321775 GCF_001194135.2 Octopus bimaculoides
CTCGGGCAGGGGATAGTGGCGAACCCTGCTGTACTCTTTCACCACAACTTTCTCTCACTCTTACTTCCTGTTTCTGTTGTGCCTGTAATTCAAAGGGTCAGCCTTGTCACACTGTGTCACGCTGAATATCCCCGAGAACTACGTTAAGGGTACACGTGTCTGTGGAGTGCTCAGCCACTTGCACGTTAATTTCACGAGCAGGCTGTTCCGTTGATCGGATCAACTGGAACCCTCGACGTCGTTAGCGACGGAGTGCCAAGAACAACAACTTCTAGAATACACAAAATATCTTAATTTCTTTAAAATACAATTCCTAATAATATTTGATTATAAAAATACAACAGGATTTTTCAAAACATCGAATGGCTATGAGGGTCCACCTCAGTGAAATATGAATCAAAGGGGTTTATAGGGGAAAGAATGATTGAGAACCACTGGGCTAGATTGAGAACTACTGACCAATGACAATAAAATGTTTAAAGATTTGCTGTTACAGAATATATGAACGGAAGTGAAATACTGAATCCAAGGAAACTGACGAGTGTCTATGGTGGTAAGAATAAATCAAAAAGGAGAAATTGTTGATTGTCATATAATCCAGATTCCAGGAGCAAAAGAAGGATCTACAGTTTGGAGCTGTTGCTTTTTAGCAGAGAATTGAAAATTATCATGAAGTGTTTGCCTAACTGAGTCAGGTGATATTCACTTTCTATACATTTTGTCAAGTGCTAAAATTTTTATGTTTTCTTCTACTATCTGTTGTATAACAGTAGCCCAAAATTTTAAATTTCCAACTACCCATAGCAAATAAATTATTCAACATTTCACGAAATCTTTCTGAATATATTCCAAGATATCACGTCAGTCATTCGGCTACTCAATCTCCCTCTCTTTCTCTCTCGTTCTTTCTCTATTCTTTCTCTTCCCTTTTCTCTATCTTTCTCTGTCTCTATCTCTGTTCGTCTGTCTTTCTCTGTTTCTTTCTCTCTCTCTCTCTTTCTCTTTCTCTATCTATCTATCTATCTATCTATCTATGTCTGTTCGTCACTTTGTCTTCACTTCCTTTACTTTCCATTGTTTGTGTTGTATACATAAGCGTATGGTATGTGTGAGATCATGCAGTGTGTATGTGCGTGTTTCTCTGTCGTGCGTGTATCCTCTGTGTAAGTGTGTGTGTGTAGGTGTTGTGCGTATCCGTGCGTAAGTGCGATAGTTTAAATATTTCATACTATCCCTTTGAAGTAATAAAATGTGAGGAATCTTTACATTACATTGTTGTGATTCAAGCAATGTCTGGTTATGAAATAGTGTGAATATACACAGATTATATAATACTATGCACTGTACAACCTCCTAGCATTTTGGTAAACAATATTTTACTTCATTAGTCCACCATAGGTTAATAATTAGAATCTCTGTATGTCGCTTATTATACTATTAATCCGACAGAATACATGGCCCAATTGACTATTTATGTCTGGGAAGTAATCGCAAACTTGAAAACGTTACATTTTTCATACCCACCTAAGTATTTAGAACAAAATGGACACCTCACTACTTCGAAACAGCAACAACTCTCCCCCTCTCTCTATTTCTCTCCCCACCTCTCTCTATTTCTCCCCCCCCCTTTCTCTCGCTCTCTAGTGCTTCAGTTTGATAGAAAAAAACAGAGATATCTTCCATTAATCAAACGCTACTACATTTTTATTTCTTTCAAGCTTTAGAAAGGAAAACAACACATTGGACAATGTTACTCAAGATGTAAAAATTATGATAGTCAAGGCTGGATTGTCATTGATCAAAGTTCTCTATCAGAGTTCATTCCGGACAAACCACAGACCATTAATAATCCTTTCTAATATAGACACAAAACCTGAAATTTTAGTAGGAGAGAGTTAGTCTATGACGTCGGCTCCAGTGATCAACTGGTACTTATTCTATCGACCCCGAAAGGATGAAAGGCAAAGTTGACATCGGTGAGACTTGAATTTAGAACATAGAGCTGGAAGAAACGCCGCTAAGCATTCTGTATGTTGTGCTAACGATTCCGTCAGCTCGCCGCCTCAGACTAAGTGGTTATAATAATGCGATTTTTTAAAACTCTCTGAGCTTTCAAGGGCACTAGTTCATAAATGATGCGACGCCGCTAGGGACATCCAAGTGCGTCATGGCATAGTGGTATGATACAAAGAGCATCTAAGTGTGCCGTAGATTTTCTAATGTAATTATTCCTGCCGCTCGACTTTCTTACCCTTATTCCCTTCTCTTCAAATCACTCGTAGGCTTCTTTCTTTCTTTCTTTCTTTCTTTCTTTCTTTCTTCCTCGTCGCGAAATACACACACACACACATGTACGTATAAAAAAATAAATAAATGCGCCCTTTTGAAGCCTAGCCAGGCTCATGGGCCCGGTTTCTCGGTTTCAATGGCGTATGCGTTCCTCAGCTGGACGAGACGCCAGTCCATCGCAGCGTTACTCATTTTTGCCAGCTGAGTGGACTGGAGCAACGTAAAATGAAGTGTTTTGCTCAAGAACACAACGCGTCTCCCGGTCCAGGAATCGAAACCACAATCTTACGATCATGGTGCCGACACCCTAATCACTAAGCCACGCGCCTCCACACATGTACGTATCGTCACACTGAATCATCGAACATTAAAATTAACAATGACAAACAACAGGAGGACGTGTACATGGAATGTATCAGTTTGACGGTAAAAAGGGAGCTCTTCGTCGGAAAGGAAAAGGGAAAAATCTAGAGAAGGAAAAATATCACCAACAGCACGTCTGTAGTTACACACATACCTACGCATAAATGTATGTATTTCCATCTACTGAATCCACTCACAAGGCTTTGCTCTACTTGAGGCTAAATAGAAGACAAAATGTACCACACAGTGGGACTGAATAGGGAACTATGTGGTTGAGAAGCAAAAATCTTAACACACAGCTACACAAGCGCCGCGTACAGAGCAAATAGATATGAATATTATTATAGTATTGTAATAGTTAACTGCTATTTCACTACTTTGTATTTCATGCAAAAAACATTTTTTAAGTAATAATCGAAAGGTATCTTAGAAAAGATGCATTTTTTGTAGTGTAAAATGCTTCTTTAGTAATATTTCATATTTAAAATACTTTTTACTGGAATACTGAGCATGCCTTATATGGTATAAGATTTAACAGACGGAACTTCAAAATCGCTACGAACCTTTTCTATCTTTGTGTATGTGCGTGTGTGTTTTGAAGTTACATATAAAAACAATTTAACATAAACAGAAGAATTATTCAATACTTTTTTTTTTTAAATTAGAGTCCATATTTATTAATTATTACGTGGAAAAGTTTGACTGCGAATTCAGAATTTCAACTTACTGGTTCTCATCTTGTAACAGCTTAATGAGGACTAGTAAGCGGAAACTTCGAAGTCATTTTCAATCTTTTTCCTGTAAATACACTCACATACACGCGTACACACATACACATGCAGGTACATACACACGCACAAACACACACGTACACACACACACAAACACACACACACACACACACACACACACACACACACTCGTCCACACATACATATACATTGACGTTATTAGAATTTAGGCGATGCAACAACTTTTCCGTCTGCTCTGTCTCTTTTTCCCTCTCTCTCCCTCCCTCCCCCTCTCTCTTTAGATTGCATACACAATTTTTCACCGTTGGATATCTGTAAGCAATAATTTTGTTACAAATTACCTAACAAATGTCTTTTATGAGGAAAAAAAAAACGCTAACTTGTCTAATGGAGACTGAAATGACACAACTTTTATCGAATAGAAATGGCATGATAGCCATTGGCCTAAGAAACTATTTCGCAGAACACAGCATCTCGAATTAATCTACAGATTTTGACTTAACTTCAAGGGATTTAGTTAACAAATGCCAGCCAAAATGAGAACCGCTATATAGTCGCTCAACGTGCTAGAATTCACCGTCAAATTTCTTTCAAATCAGAAACTAATCGATTTTTGAAAAAAATTCTAGACTAAAAATTTTTAGACTAGGCGCAGGAATGGTTGTGTAGTAATTAGCTTGCTTACCAACCACATGGTTCCGGGTTCAGTCCCACTTCGTGGCACCTTGGGCAAGTGTCTTCTACTATAGCCTCGGGCTGACCAAAGCCTTGTGAGTGGATTTGGTAGACGGAAACTGAAAAGAAGCCCGTCGTATATATGTATATATATATATATATATATGTGTGTGTGTGTGTGTGTGTGTGTGTTTGTGAGTCTGTGTTTGTCCCCCCACCATCGCTTGACAACCGATGCTGGTGTGTTTACGTCCCCGTAACTTAGCGGTTCGGCGAAAAGAGACCGATAGAATAAGTACTAGGCTTACAAAGAATAAGACCTGGGGTCGATTTGTTCGACTAAAGGCGGTGCTCCAGCATGGCCGCAGTCAAATGACTGAAACAAGTAAAAGAGTAAAAGAGTAATTAACCAATATATTATTAAATATACAATATGACAAGATGGTCAGGGCTGGCATGCCTTTGATCATCGGTATACCCGATCTGTGCTGACATGGGGCGAAATAATAACAGAAACAACTAAAGTGTAATAAACCAAGCTTTATATGAGCAGGAAGAAACTTTTAATAATATGAAAATATAAATTAATGAGTGAGATTTTCTGTAAGGTAATAACTACAATTTAAGAGAAAAAAATAGATACGCACAGATATGTGTGTGTGTGCGTGTGTGTACGCAAGTATGTATGTGTGTGTGGGGGGGGGGCGTGCGTGTGAATTTATAATATCTATATATAATCTACATTAATAGCGTTTTAGAAATTTGGCATGTATTTAATTAAACATGTTTACGTGTGTGTAGTTTTGTACGTATGTATGTATGATTGTATATGTTTGAGTGTATGTATGTGTTTGCATGTGCGCATGTGTGCTTTATGTGTGTAATAATGAGTGAGCGTGTGTTTGTGTGTGTATGTGTGTATGAGTGTATGGTGGCGGTGGTGGGGTATTCGTGTATGGTAAATATCTGACTTAAATGTAAGTATTGCCATCAACAATGGTAATCAGCTAAGCAAAAAGCGATGATCATTTACACTATATTCATAATTAATTAGCACAACTTGGAATTCTATTATGAAAGCTATTTCAGGATACCGAAATTAATAATTAATACAGGAAATTAAACAAACTTTAGAAAACAAAACTACAGTGAAGTTCATTTCGAGAACACTGATTCGGCAGTATATTAAAGTTTAAAAACAATTTATTTATTAAGCATGCCTCTACATAAAGCAAACGAACATAATTTATATTAATTTTCATTTCGGATTTTGTTCAAGATTATTATTATTTTAATGACCTAGCCAAATAAATTAATCTATTGCAACTAATTTAATTCCTCATAACTTAAAATTTCACTTCATTAGATATCTTCATTTCGTCTTTAGCTTCATGACGGGTGCATATATATATATATATGTGTGTGTGTGTGTGTGTGTGTGTGTGTGTGTGTGTGTGTGTGTGTATGTATGTATGTATGTATGTATGTAAGTATGTGTGTATACACATATATATGTATATATATATATATGTACTATATGTACATATACATATATATATACACACATACATACATACACACACACACACGCACACACATATATGTATGTATATGCATAGATACATGGATACGATCATACATACAAATATACATACATACTTGCATACAAACACATACATATACAAATATATTCACACACACATTTTCATTTAAATGGTTTTGGTTGTATTGTTATACTCGCCGTTAATTTTGAACCTATGTATACACATATGAGTGAATGAGTGTGTGCGTGCGTGCGTGCGTGTGTGAGTGTGTGTGTAAGCGTGTGTGTGAGCGTGCGTGTTGCAAATATCAGTGTATACCTACATATACTCATATGCACATTTATCTGTGTGTATAGGTGCATATAGATATAGGTGTGTGTGTGTGTCTGAGTGCTTGTACGTATATATTTATGTGATAAGTGTATATGTACGTATGTACGTGCGTATATTTTGCGTAGTGTTTATGGGTATACACGAGTGCGTGTGAAAATATGAATGATAGAAAAAGAGAATATTTTTGTATCACAGAAATAAGACGTGTACATGATCAACATGTACTGAAGAAAAATACATTAATTACAAGAGATATATTGAAAGGAATATCTAGATTATTACAATATGACTTATAAACGTTGCACATTTGGTGCATCATATTGTATCAAGACATACGTCAATAGCTTCCATAAAATAATTTTTGAGACACAATAACAGAGTAAAGCTGCTCTGAATATTCCTAGTCGTCCAATTTTAACTCTTTAGAGAAAAAGCAAGCTCTGCTATATTCTTTCGTATAAGGTTCTTTTTCGTTTATCACTGAAAATAAAAATGCGATATTGTGTTGAGTCAAAAGTTTTCGAATATTTTCTAAGTTATTTGCTTTATTCGCCAAGTTACATCAAAAGCAACCTAGCATTCGAAGTAGAGGCCATTGTATTGCACCATCTGAAGCTACCCTTCTGTTAGTTCTTTGATCCTACGCTGATACCAGTTCTTTCTTGTCCGAGAGGAGATGGAAACTTCAGGGAATAAGTTCTCCGAGTCGAAGAATTACAACGAAGCTTCTACCTCCTCTTAGTTGAAGTGTCACGAGAACAAGTCGTGAGCCTTCTTTCATACATATGATGATTAGAAGATAAAAAATCGAACGAATTTTTCTGATAACCCAATACTATAGCTGTTAAAAATTGCGTCCATTATCCTAGTTTCAAATACTGCAACTAAAAAGATACATATCCTTTTCTGTTATGACATTTATAACTGCCTACGCTGTATAGATATTGGAACGTCCCAAGTAAAAGCACTACCAGGATTTGTATTGTGGGCGCATATTCATGTATCATATATTGATGTCGAATTTCGCACACATCTAGCAATTCCGGGGCAGAGGTAAGTCGATTATATCGATCCCAGTGCTCAACTAATATGATGTATTTCTGTAACAAGCCATAAAATGGTAAGATAATCTCACTTAATAATATTGGTCTCAGATTTTGGCACAGGAGCGAGGATAAGTCGATTACATCGTCGTCAGTGCTCAACTAGTACTTATTTTTAAGTACTAGTTGAGCAAAGTCGACCTCTGCAGAATCTGAACTCAGAACATGAAGACGGACGAAATGCTGCTAAGCATTTTGTCCGGATTGCTAACAACCCTGACAGTTCGACACCTTTCACGTATCATATATTAATTTTGAATACGGCTTGAATGCATTTTCAAGTTACAATTGTTCAGTTTGTGATTTGATCTGAGATCATTTATGGACGCTTCCACTGCGCGACAATATTTTTTTTATGTATGTTTTCTCAAGATAGACTCGTTTTTATCACTGATGTGAGAGAAGGAAATTCTTATAAGGCCACAATTAAATATATTGTCTAAAGTTCATTATTTCTGGAAACAATATATCAGAGGGTCACAGTTGGAACGTAGTCGATCTTAGGCCAGCATAATACAACAAAACAACCATAGCCATATATTTCTGAAATGAACCCTCACCATTTTAAAGAAAACAAAAAACAGAGGTGATCAGATATTAATAGAAACCCCTAAAAAGACAGGATGCTCATGTCTGGAACAGCTTTGATCATAGGCTGCTCAACCAGGACTAACGTAAAAAAAAAATTAAAAAAAAAAAAACACAAAAAACAACATCAATACCAACAACAAAAGCAATAACAATAGTAACAACTGTTCTCCACGTCTTAATACTACTTTAATTTCTGAATCTACATGACTTTGAAGTGTGTCTATAAGAATGTGTGTGTATAAGATGAGACTAGATAGATGTATATAGATGCATGTATTGCTATTATGAATGTTCGTATACTGTGTTTGTGTACGCGAATTTGTGTGCTGTGTATGTATTTGTTTGTTTGGTTCATTGTGTGTGTGTATGTGTGTGTGTGTGTGTTTTCAGATATATATATATATATATATATAATAAGGGTTTAAAGTTAGGACATTGTATACATGTTTATGTACTTTTTGCTTGTTTGTTTAGCAGGACGGTTGTTATATTTCTGCATCTGCGTATTATATTTACACGCACACACACACACACACACACACACACACACACACACACACATACACATGTACATAATGTACATATCTATATTTGTGTGTATGTATGTGTAAGTAAATATATATGTATGTATATGTATGTATGTATATATATATATATCTATGTATGTATATATA
>NC_068982.1:106322752-106323542 GCF_001194135.2 Octopus bimaculoides
TATATATATATATATATATATATCGTATAATACACATATACATAGAGATAGACAGATAGATAGATAGATAGATAGATAGATAGATAGATAGATAGATAGATAGATAGATAGATAGATAGATAGATAGATAGATCAGAGCCACTATTAGAGGACAAGATAGAGCAGGAAGAGAAAATAATCCCCATCACATATGGAATTATGGTTTCTAATTTAGGAACAAAGCCTTGTCAATACCATAGACCCAAGTACTTGACAGGTACTTTACTTTATCAATTTCTGGAGAACGAGGGACAAAGTTGACCTTGACGGGCCTAAGAGTGAAAAATACTGTACGGTATTTCTTCGAAATTGGCACTGGTTTTGTCAGTGTGCCACTTATCACATATTAAATGATATTAAGAAATGATGAGACAAGATGTCTTGTACCATTTTGTTTAAGAATTGCAGTATTTAGTTACGTCTTACTGAGGTGAACGTCCCCTCGTGGTGTATTAATTTACATCCTCCTTCTTGATCGTGTTTATGTGTGCATATAGATTTTTTATCTTTTATATGCTTTAGCCCAAAGGCTAAGCCGTACTGGAACACACACACAAATACACACACACATACACACACACACAAATACACACACACATATACACACACACACACATATATATATATTGATTCGTAATAGAATATAAGGATAAAAATCACGTTAATGATTTTTTAATCAAGTAGTCAGCATGCTATATGATATATTAATTTAATGTATATATATAAATATATATATATATATATATATATA
>NC_068982.1:106323552-106324288 GCF_001194135.2 Octopus bimaculoides
AATGGACTATAAAACACAGACTAGGGTCCCAAATTAACAACAGGCTGGAGGTTGGTAGTCAATATATTATTTAGCTACATCTGAATGCCTGTAGGTTCATTTTTGATAACATGAAAAAAAAAAAAGAGAAAAAAAAAGAAGGGAAAAAAGGAAGCTGCACGTATAACACATAACTTAGAAGCAGTGCTACTGATGTGCCTGCACACACCAGATTGAGACATGGCCGACCTCGCGCACTTCTCATAAAGAATTCCGGAAGGACCTTCGTGAGACCACTGCTGAGACGCTTCAGGAAAAAAAAAAATAGAAAAGCCGTTGGAAAACCGATTATAGCAGCGACTCCATCAATTCCTAGGGATATCTGAAGAAGAAATTTTTATTCCTAAATATCATATCAGACTATGGATGATTGAATTACAACAGTTATTATAGTCCATTGTTTGTATTATAGATAGATAGATAGATAGATAGATAGATAGATAGATAGATAGATAGATAGATAGATAGATAGATAGATAGATAGATATATTAAGAAGGAAGTAGTCAAAATTTAGCATAATTCTTAATTAGCGGTTTCGTTCGTTTAACCGAAACTCTTCAAGAAAAATTGAGACCAAGATATATGTATAATTTTATATATATGTATACATGTATATATATATATAAATATATGTGTGTGTGTGTGTGTGTGTGTGTGTGTGTGTGTGTGTGTGTGTGTGTATGTGTGTGTGTGTGT
>NC_068982.1:106324298-106327957 GCF_001194135.2 Octopus bimaculoides
TATATGTGTGTGTGTGTGTGTGTGTGTGTGTGTGTGTGTGTGTGTGTGTGTGTATGTGTGTGTGTGTGTGTGTGTATACACACATACATAGCTATCCTAGCCACATCGTTTTGGGTTCAGTCCTACTGCGTGGCACCTTGGGCAAGTGTCTTCTACTATAGCCTCGGGCAGATCAAAGCCTTGTAAGTGGATTTGGTAGACGAAAACTGAAAGAAATATATGTTTATGTATATACATATATACTGGTCATCAGCACAATGTAATTTTCCAGCAACGAAAGACAATGTAATCCTCGATATAAAAGCACACCGGAATATTATGGATGGAGATCTGAGGAGGTTTTGATTAATCAAATTGACCTGGGTCTAAACAATAATTAGCTGAGCCAAAAATTGTGCCTCTGTTAGAAACAGCAGCCAAATCACATTTATTACGCACTAATGTCTTAAAAATGGGTGGGGTGTATTGGTTAATATGTTTGGAAAAAAGACGAGAATGTCACTGTTTGAATAATTTTGATCACAGATCAAAAGAGGACAGCAGTGTCAATCACCCTCCTTCACCAAAAGCCAATCACATAAAATTAGCCATTGAAAAAGTGATTACACTGGTGGTGCTCCAGCGTGGCCACAAACTTAAGGCTGAAACATGTAAATGAATAAAAGAAGGATCTACTAAATCAGAGCTGGCTCGATACCGAACAAGAACAACTATTATTTTCTTTTCTAGCAATAAGTATACTGTCACCAAATGTACACAGTAATTCTAGGTAATATTAGGACCAGCATATAGCACTGGAGTAGTTGGAAGATCACAACAACCACAAGTAATACTGGCCACTCTTCAAGTGAGAGTTATAATGTATTTTACTAATTTTCATTTTCCAGCTGCTAATAATTGAGTGTAGCGTATATAGGTGAGGCTCGTGCGAATTTTCCACCATAGATATTATGGTGCATATTTGGTGAAATCCTAAGGTTTGTAGGAGAAGATTTCTAGGAACGGATGGATAAAACAGCAACTGGATAAGCCTAAAGCTAAGTTTATTAGTAATGCTGTTAAAACGCTTCATTTAAAAACATAACGAAATTTTTTTCATTCTATCGTGGCTGACTGTAGAAACATGTTACTTTTAGGAGTGGAATCTTAAAGTTTCGACCGAATTTCTTCTTGTTGAATTAGATTATTTATACCTTACTACTAGTCCATTATCATTGACGCATCCATGGAATAATTTTAAATGGATGAAATTAAACTGACAAAATATGATAAATTTGATAACCACATCTCTATTTTTGAAAATGAATTAAAAGTGCATCTGTATCTCTTCCATAATTCCATAATTAGCTGCAATATACAATTTCGAACTAATAGCAACATTTTCAATCTTCAACGAACTTCTACTAAAAATTATCGAAAATTTTTGTGCGTGAGCTGTTCTTTACAGATGATTGTGTCCCTCACCACACTTTTTTTCCCAATACTCTTGAAGATGTTTAGAGATTCAAAAACTGTTTCTAGATTGCAGCAAAGAACGTCGGTCACAGAATAAACAAAAAGAAGACTGAGATCATAAACTGATTATGAAACACGAGTCTTCTCTAGATAAGTATTGCTTTTAGTAGGTTCACAAATTGGCTTTAGAATGCTTCAGACATCTCACTTTATGCCAAAACTTAAGCGTATAAAGCAGTGATATTAACTACACTATTCATGGATCTGTATTGTCGACAGATAAAACTATTGGACATTTTCGTCTCTATTGTTTTCGTAAAACTGTATTATTAAGTGGCAGGACACGATATCCAATACAGAAGTCTTATCTTGATGTAAAATCAGTGATATACAGACATGTGTGGCTATGTGCTTCGATGCAAAACAGAAGTTTGGGAACTTTTTTAATCAATTACTCCCAAATATATTTATTTACGCTGGCGTTACCACCTTGATTTGAAAGGAAGAAAATCATAGATTCTTTGAATTCAAAATGTTTATTGAATCTATTTATCGGAAGAATAGAATTATAAATATAAAGCGTATTTAAAGAATGCGATAAAATAAATTAGTATCCCCATTTTGAAACAAATGGACTTTTCTAGAAACTTTTTCACTTTAGGTTTTAGAGAAATGATGTTGACAACACCTTAGCAATTATTTGTAGTCCAAAAGGGATAGAGATGCGGGAAAAACCGTAAAATGTGACAACCGATGCAGACTTTGTGAATTTCCCACTGAAGATATCACCCACATCATAAGCAGTTGTCCGAAAATGTCATCACAGTATATCTACCGATCAGACATGACGTTATAGCTAGGACACTCTATAATGAAATCCGTCGGACGGATAATCCTGAGGACACAGAAATAAAAACCCACAATATGGTAGAAGCCATAGCTACTCAAAATGAAAAGGAATAGTGGTGGAATGTATCAGTGAAGACCTCAATAAAATGTAAACACAACAGACCTGATATAATGATTTGGGATAGAGAAGCGAAACTGTGCACAATTGTGGAAATTAGCTGCCCGCGGATGTTAACATAAAGCTGAAGATCAGTGAAAAAGAGAACACTTATGCTGAACTATTGAGAAATCTGCAGTTACTCTATCCAGATTGCAAGTTCAGGTTTATAACTGTAATTATTGGGGCCCTGTGATATGTATCACACTGTCTAAATACCAATCTTGAGAAAGTATGCTTCTCAAAACCAGAAGGAGAAAGCTAATTCGAAGACTACAGATCCAATCCATCACTGGAACTGTAAAAATCTGGAAAACTTTCCAGAAGTTTATCATTTAAATATATATGAGCATATCTATATATGTAACTATATCCATGAGAATACATACATAAAACATACAAATCTGCACATACATACATGCATACATACATACAAAAATACCCTGTTGCTGATGCTGAAATTCCAACGAAGGAACCTTAGATCTAGGTTAGAAACCGGTTCTTTCTCTATTGGCAAGAAATCTTGAAATAAACAGAATAATGACATACACGCACGCACACACACACACACACACACACACACACACACACACACACACACACACACACACACACACACACACACACACACACGCATATATATGTATGTATATATGTTTGTATGTATGCATGTATGTATCTCTCTCTCTCTCTCTCTCTGTATATATATATATGCATGCGTGTTTGTGCCAATGTATGTGAGTGTAGCTATTCTAATTATTACCTTTAGATCTCCGATATTCCCATTCTTGAGATTCACTTTCCCTTTTCAGCAATTTCCTTTGTAACTTTTGGCAGACCAATTCTCAAGGCGTCATGATATCAAATCAAACGCTGAAATTTCTATATCTGTCCACCATATTTTAATGTTTTTGTTGTTTCAAACGTCTTGTTTGTTTTTTATTCCATCGTTGCTGACTATAAAGACTATACAGAAAGGAGTTATGGTTACACGGAGAAATACCGATTCGGTTTAACGGCTTCTAATAACTGAATTATTTTATTTATACGCTCTTTCTTGTATTGTGTAGCTTTACTCACGTTCATTAATACTAACACACACACGCCCGCACACGTAGATAGATAGATAGATAGATAGATAGATAGATAGATGTGTACATACGTGTATGTGCTTGTATATTTGAGTCTATATAAGTGT
>NC_068982.1:106328386-106334121 GCF_001194135.2 Octopus bimaculoides
TATATATATATATATATATATTTATTTATTTATTTATTTATTTATATATGTATATATATCTGCGCGTGTGTGTGTGTATATGTATATTATATGGTACCATTAAGCATTAGTGAAATGAAGTGTTTTTTTAACATAACGACACCATGCAGCGTTTACATATGATTCTTCGGTATATACCGCAGTTTCAAACAATACATATTTCGTAAATAGACACTTGGACTTGTAGTTATGTAAAGCAAAGTAGAATCTTTAATTGCACAATTAGAGTAGTGCTCCGCAACTTTTTCACTTGTGGTATACTTATATTCTTTTCAAAATTCGGCGGCACACCTGAAGTGGAAATATAATTAAAAGTATAGGTAAAAAAATTGTATTCAGGTTACACTGCGGCATACCTACCAACATCTCGTGGCACACCAGTGTGCTGCGGCATACCGGTTGTGGAGCACTGTATTAGAGTATGGTGCTGATAACATTTATTTTAAAACTGCTTTGTTAGTGTTTCTATTATGGCCGAAAGCTGTATGAAAGAGCCCTGGTCAGTTTAGTCGTTTTGTCACAGATTACAATAGTGAGCAATTTCATTTTGTGGTATCGGTTTACCAGTCAATTTATTTTGGTATGTTTATGTATTTTTACATTTCTTTTAGATGCATCCTTAACTGTTTCCAGTCCACACTAAAATGCTTTGGTCAGTTTTAATTTTTTCACTTATTTTACGCTGAGTACTTTTCTTTTTAATTACCGAAATGTAACAAAGGTTGCGTACACTTAACTGAGGTTTTACAAAATATATTCATTTATAAGGGTTTCACATATATGTATTCACAATTACGCATTCTTTGATTACTTTCATGTATTTTTTTTCTTCCTCTAAAAACTAGCGCTTCAATAGTTTGTTGTAGTCTGTCCCTAAATTGAAGTGTGTATTTTTACATTATTATCTCAAATTTGTTTATGTATTTCACTTCATCATTTAATTTAGAGAATATATTTTGCCTTCTTTACTTGGGTTACTTTATAATATGATGTACGTATTTCTGTTATAATTCGTCCATATTTAACTTCGTAGCAAACAATAAAATCGTTAAAAAATCTCTCTTCCTAATATTAGTCTTAGATTTTGGCACAAGGCCAGAAATTTCGGGGGACGGGATAAGTCACTTATATTGTACCCCGTGCTCAACTGGTACGAATTTTATCGACCCCGAAAGGACGAAAGGTAAAGTCGACCTCGGCAAAATTTGAACTCAGAACGTAAAGACGGACGAACTACCACTACGCATTTAGTCCGGCGCGGAAACGATTCTGCCAGCTTGCCGCTTTCATCTTTCTTCATAATATTATTGGTTTCACATTTTGGCACAAGGCCAGGAATTTTGATGCGGGACTAAGTCGATTACATCGTCCCCAGCATTCAATTGGTATTTATTTTACCCCGAAAGGACGAAAGACAAAATCGGCCTCGGCGGAAACTTAATATTAATTAACACCCCCTAGTCCTTGTTTAGTGAATACCGTCATTTACAATTATTTTTTTTCTACTGTCTTCATTCCAGTTTACACACACTAACTTCCAAGTTAAAAATATTCTCATGACTCCATAAGTTTCGTATAATCTCGCTTTAAAATTTCACAGTTTTGCTTGAATTAGATACTACAGCGTATAAATGAGCTTACTTCACTTACCGTCACATACTTGTAAATTCTTTAACAGTTAAATTCAACTTTAAACTCAATAAAGTATTTGAAACTCTTAAATTTATAGATTCTTTAATGTTAGGTACCTACAAAAGCTTTCAGCCAAAAACAGACTTGCTTTCTAAATTTTAAATATATAACTGACCTATTTATTGTTAGCCTTTATCTAAATATTGAATATAACTGTCTTATTTTCAAAATTTGCTCCATTCTTACAACTACTCCTCTCATTGTCGCTCCCCTTTTTATTTTATTATTTCCTTCCGTCCTCCTTAATTAACTTCTTTCTAATATACATATTGGCACTTCGATAATAAATGTTTTCCATTAGTTCTGAACAATTCACCAATGCATGAAACAAATTTTTAAAAACTTATAAAAAATATTTGAATAAACATCAAAGTCTCTGCTTTTGAAGTATTAGGCTATTATTTAGTTTTGACAACCTTTATTCCCACAAAGAATTATTTTTATGCATACATTCACGTGTATTGTGTGTATGTGTGTGAATAGAAATGTATGTATGTATTTCATTTTGCATTGTTACGGGTTTAAGTTTTTTATATGCATATAAGCGTGTATGTATAGGCGATATATATATATATATATATATATATATACACTTGTGTTTATGTGTGTGTGTATTATTCGACAGTAATTTACAAAAGTGACTCTGAGGCCAAGATTTCCGATTTAAAAGTACATATAAACTCATGTATAAAGTTCTATTTCTTTTGTTTGTTCTATCAGTCCTATCGAGAAAGGAAAAGGGTTGCTCTCTTCCAAAAATACCAGTACTTCCTGCAGGCAACACAATTCTGTCACGTAAATGTTGTCCGGAGCTGGATACTTCATTTTGTTCAAGGTTCGAACGTTTCAAACATTATTATATTTTAGGAGATAAGAAGAACGGTGGTTCTGCAGGAAAATGTATGAAAGGAAAGCCACAACGTACCGGGAGCTGGGAGACGGCAAAATAAAATCTTGCTGGCTCTAACAAAACGCGGGCGGAGTTGAGCTGTAAGCAAAGGAAAAAGGAGCAGCTTCTAGCCATCACAACCGACCTCACAATTGGAGGGTATTGTGGTTTAGAGTTTACCTTACATGACAGCGTCGTCTTCTTGTCGAAAGCCAGTCATAACAGAATGGCTTTGTGGTTAGGGTGTTGAACTCACGATCGTAAGATTGTGGTTTCGATTCCTAGACGGGGTGATGCGCTGTGTTCTTGAGCAAAACACTTCACTCCGTGTTGCTCCAGTCCACTCAGCTGTAGAAATGAGTTTAGCCTGGAGACGGATAGGCTCCACCAGGAGTGCCATAGTAATTGAATTACAGGCATGTTTGGTCGCGCCTTCAAGTGCTTTAGTCAATTATATCAGCTCTATTATTTCACTATAAACTGAGCAGACAGCCCGATTCATCTTACACGCGACAGCAGCTGGTCAACACATACTCACAAGACGCTAATGCATGAACACTGAACGTTGATGTACAGAACATTTTCATATCCCGGACAGGTTTGGGTGTTGGTGCTTCAATGTCTTTCTTTATTAGCCACAAGCACTCAAAGAAATATATATACATGCATATATGTCCACATAAATGCACGAAAATAATTTTTAAAAAGTACGATAAACCATATAATAATTAAAATATAGAATCATTTAAGCATAAGGCGGCGAGATGGCAGAATTATTAGCACATCGGACAAAATGTTAAGCGGTATTTCTTTCGACGTCTTACGTTTTGAATTCAAATCCTGCTGAGGTCAACTTTTTCTGTCATGCCTTCCAGATCGATAAACTAAAGTACCAGTTAAGTACTAGGGTTGATGTAATCGACTTTTCCTCTCCCCTAAAAAATCTGGCCCTGAACTTTGCAACTGATCGGTGTCCATTTCAGGGAAATGCTGTGATCTTGGTCATTTTTATGCCAGAAATTTTAAAATTATAATTTAAAGATAAATGATATATGAAATATTGCTGGTTAGGTTGAGTTGGGCACTCAATTTTCATTGCACCACTAGCCAAAATTCAATGTGATAACAAAGAAAATATCTTTAAGCCCAGTATCTCATCCAAAAGTATCAACCTGTAGAACCACACTTTCATTGTGCGATGAGGAAGAAATAGTTGTAGTGGAAAATACGGAAGGAAAGAAGTAGAAAAATTACAACTTTGTTCTCAAGTGTGTTTTGCTCCGGCAAATATAACTTATCTTCGCTTTCTTCTGAATTGTCTCCTGAAGCAAAGAAATGCTACAGAGTTTTACAAAATTTGCCCATCTAAAGTTCTTTTCTTGCAAAAATTCTGTCTGCTCATTGCAGCTGTTATATAAGCGGACTGTATGGAATTGTGTAAGAGTTGCTGGTACTTATTTAATTGAGCCCAGAAGGATAAAAGGCAAAATAGACCTTAGCAGAATTCAGAAGTTAAAGACGGACGATATTGCCGCTAAGCACTGCTCATCGCCTTAGTAGTAGTAGTAGTAGTAGTAGTAGTAGTAGTAGTAGTAGTAGTAGTAGTAGTAATTTCATGTATTTTCCACTAGGGCGAAGGATGAGGGTGACAATACAAATCAGATATAAAGTGTTGGAGTTTACATATAATGAAATGATAAAATAAAATAAATAAAATAAAATAAAAGGGGAGTAAGTATACATAATATACAGTGAAAAGTCAAGGGAACTATACAGAGTAGACAAAGGTTAACAAAAAAGAAAAAAAGGTGGGGAATGATATAGATGTAGTCCTTCTGATACAGAATGACCTCTAGGGGATAATCGAGGCTGTCCGAGATCCCCCTGAACACCAAGAATAAGTATTCCTTCCGATTCTCTTTCTCTGACTCACATGTCCACACTGAGAGACGTACCATCCACTCTTACCATTCTCGCAACTCTCACCCACCTTTTAATAAACTCACTCGAGGACAGCACTTCCCTCTCCACTCTCAATTTCCTTCTCAAGTGAAACCTGAAGAAGTCAATGAGACCTCTACCAAAGAGGAATGTATCTGTCTTCGATAATAATAATTCTTTCTACTATAGGCAAAGGCCTGAAATTTCGGGGGAGGGGGTATGTCGGTTACATGCTCAACTGGTATTTATTTTGTCGACCCCGAAAAGATGAAAGGCAAAGTCGATCTCGATGACATTCGAACTCAGAATGTAAAGACGGACGAAATCCCGCTAAGCATTTAGTCCGGCGTATTAAAGATTCTGCCAGTTTTCCGCTTTAATAATAATAATAATTATTATTATCATTATTATTATTATTATTATTATTATTATTATTATGAAAAGAAGAAGAAGAAGAAGAAGAAGAACAACAACAACAACAACAACAACAACAACAACAACAACAACAACTACTTTCTTTAATACATGAACCGCTAGCAACTTTCCTGTAGCGATAAAGAAATTTATGAGAATTAAATGAAACCGAAAAAAAATTTATATGAACTCCTGCTAATTAACGAAGGTTAATTAATCACAATTATGTTAGCAGCTGCAGTGAAAGAAGTATTGCCCAATCTTTGACGTTTCCGTATTATATTTCTTAGTCTTACTTCAGTGATTCCTAATCGTCTTAACCGTGACGGGTATTTAAACGGGTATATATTACCTTACCCCAGCATTTGGTACTCAGATGAACTGTATTCATATTGGAAAACTCGGCTAAATATTCAGAAAGCAAACTGTGATAAACGTAGTCTTTACGTAAATAGTCGATTAAGATCTATTGAGATCAACACAGACATCTGCACTCATTGACTTTTGCTACTTGAATTCATTGACTCGGATTATATAGACGGACGCCGAGAGACGACGTCGCAGGAAGCCACTCTCCCTATCTCGAAACCTTATTCTCTTATTCTCACGACACGACAATTTTTCTTTTTCTTTTTTTTTTTTACCTTTACTGATTTAAGCCACTCAACTGTAGACACGCTGGGATTTTATGGTTTTTAGGCAATTATATCAACCATCAGTACGTACGTTGATTCTTATTTTAACGATCTCAGGAAGGAAT
>NC_068982.1:106335046-106337266 GCF_001194135.2 Octopus bimaculoides
CGATAAAGGTTTTTTCATACTGAGCTACCCGGCAAAATTGTTAATTATTAATTTTATTACTAATTGATGATTCCCTGCCCTATATATCTATATTTTTAGTAATACCTCTAAGGTGGATGGCTAAACCCCAAACAGTCGTACGGGACTTTTTTCTATGCGGGACTATTTATGACACACACTGAATTAAATTCAGAAAGGATTAAGAGGAAAAAGATAACGGAGAGGAAATTAAAAAGAAAGACGGAGAAATATGTGTGTGCGTGTGTGTGTGTGTGTGTGTGTGTGTGTGTGTGTATGTGTGTGTGTGTGTGTGTGTGTGTGTGTGTGTGTCGTAGAGTAGGTCATCAGACACTACATAACAAGGGAACCGGTAGTTCTGCAAACTCTATGGAAAACTTTAGTTTTGCATTGACTAGACTACTCTTCTTCACAGATTTGGTCTCTAAGCACACAGGGTTTCATTGAAGAAATTGAAGGGCTGCAAAGAACATTCTTCAGTTAAACAACTTCGGTTATATGACTTAAATGCTGGGAGGTCTCAAAGCTCTAAGTTTCTACTCCCTTGAACAACGTAGAGTAAGTGAGTGAGTGGGACAAAGAGACAGGGAGAGAGAGATAGAGACAGAGACAGAAACAGACAGACAGACAGACGGACGGACGGACGGACGGACGGACGGACGGACGGACAGACAGACAGACAGACAGACAGACAGACAGACAGACAGACAGACAGACGGACAGACAGACAGACGGACAGACCGATGTTGATTTTTATGAATGGAAAATCTTGGAAGGTCATTTTCCAAAACTTTGGCATTAAAGAAAACTTTAATGCAAGAACTAGTAGTTACTGCCAACTTCTGCATATACCAACTTCAAAATCACGAGCAAAAACAATATACTGCAACAATTTGATATTCAGAGGTGCTCTGTATTCAACTGTCTACCTAGAGAAATCAGAAACGTAAAAAGGCACCTTTACGGAATATTTAAGAAAACATTGGATAAACTACTAGCCAAAATACCAGCCAACTATAAATGGCTACATTCAAGGAAGATCAGCTGTTACTAATTCAATGATAAACCAACTTCTAGTCACAAAGCTTGAACAAAATTGAAAGCGAAATTCTAAAAATAATTAAATACAATAAAAATGAAGCGGTCTTCTAGTCCACCAACTAAAACCAGTATGTATCTGGGTGTGTGAGAGAGAGAGAGAGCTTATGTAAGTATATATATATATATATATATATATATATATATATATATGTTTCAAGGGCGAGGTTGCTATTTAGTTAGATAATTTAGGAGTTAGGTTTACTTATAGAATTATTAATTTGCCGATACTGTTTTTGTACAGAGGGTAAATGTGGTTTCTTTGTTGTAGCTTAATTATTAATGTTAGTGTTTAATACTTCCTAGAATCAAGATTGAATGAATGTGGTGATATCTACGGCATGTTTGTTCCCAAACAACACTTATTTTAGTGCTGTTGACACCGCCGCATTGAATGGTAAGAGAAATTTGTTCTTGTGACCCACTAGGTATCAAAACCATAGTGATATCCGTGTGTTAGATTGTTGGTATGGCTGTTATTGTATGCGCGGAATAGTTTTATAAGACATCCATTTGATATATATATATATAGCGGGTTCGACTCCTATGATTTTCCAATTGGGTTCATGTCAGGAGATTGGCTCGGCCAAGGAAGCTTTTTGATCCCATTTTCAGTCAGCCATTGTTGATTCCTTTTCGCTGTGTGGCATAGAGCCCCATCTTCCATGAATAAAAACTCATTTTTTGGTTATGTTATCGTGTTAATACATCGGAAGTAGTCCTTGCTTAGGTATTTTGATGTAATTTTCAGAGTTTATGGTTCCAACACATTCGATCAGCTCAGAACGACCATTGCTGATGACAGCTCCCCACACCATTACAGAGATACCGCCATGTTTCACAGTTGGTTGGAGTCGTTTCAAATCAAATTCTTGATTGGGAAGCCTCCAGACCCAAACTCGTCCACTGTCTGAAAATAATGCAAATCTAGATTCATCTGAGAAAATCACTCTATCCTAAAACGAACTGGATTTTTCTGACATCTCCTTAGCCCATTTCTTTCTTTTCATGATATTAATTGGTTGAAGGAGAGGTTTTCTTCTAGCTGCTCGTCCATAATACCCATGCTATGCACACACGTTCTTTGACTAACTTCTAGCTGTT
>NC_068982.1:106338326-106339618 GCF_001194135.2 Octopus bimaculoides
AAAGAATATATATATATATATATTCTTTTACTCTTTTATTCTTTTACTCGTTTCAGCCAAGTGGCTGCGGTCATACTAGAGTACCACCGCGGTCATACTGATTTCTTCAGTCTGGGGCCTTTGTCCCAGCTGTTGGCCCATTTGGTGTATAAGGGAGTTTGATTCTGCTGCCCTCATGTCGGGCTGTTGGTTCATCCGGTATTTTAGAGAAGAAGATGTCTAGTTCCGTTTTGAAGGCATTTTAATTTTTGTGGCAGGGCAGTGAAAAATTGCGGGCCTTTGAACCCTAGACTATTGCAGTACCTGGTCCTGAATTTAGATAGAGTGGGTGGTGGCCAGTTCTAGCATTCGTATAACACTGAATACCGAAATTAGGTACTAGCCCCTCTAGAGTTTTCCATATGTAGATTATTGCATATCTCTCACGCCTTCACTCCAGGGAGTAAAGTTTCAGTTTTCCAATCTATCCGTGTAGCTCATCCACTGCATTGTTTCAACCTTTTCAGTATAGTGGCGCTGGACTGCCTCAAACTCTGCTGAGAACAAAGGTTCTCCACAGGGTTAACATAGTTTCTTGGTCTCTTGTCTTGAAGGACCTCAGTATCCATCCTGCCAGTTGTCTGCACTTTGTTGCCATCTTGGTAATAGGCATATAAAATGATGCGTCGTTGCACATACTGATCCCCGAATCTTTCACTGCCTGTGACTGAGATTGTAGTACTTTTGGGTCTTGCATATGCAGGCTGTGCTGCATTAGTGAGTTGATAGTGCAGTGATGGAAATTTTCCAGCATTAAACTGCACGTTGTTTATTTCAGTCCACTTGTATATCGAATTCTAGTCTCGCTGTAAGATTGCGACGTCATCCTGGTTTTTATTGCCTGTGATAATTTTGTATCATCGGCATAGCCAATGACAGTGGCTATCCGAGTAACAATATATATATTTTAACTATATATATATATATCTTTATTCGTTTCAGTCATGTGACAGCGGTCATGCTGGAGCACCACCGTGATTTTGTACTTTTACATAGGATTCTTCTTTGACTGATTTCTTCTGTATGTGCTTCATACATACATACATACATATGTGCATTTGTGAATATATATTTCGATGTAGACACATACACAGACACATACATCAAATATGCGCAAATGCAAACACACATCTATCATTGAATCTATATATATAAAGAGATAAAGGTAGAGGGAGAGAGAGATAAATATTTTCAAATTTATGTATATGTGCATGTATATATTTAAAAAAACCATCTTTATATACATGTATATA
>NC_068982.1:106340808-106342428 GCF_001194135.2 Octopus bimaculoides
TAGTAGTAGTAGTAGTAGTAGTAGTAGTAGTAGTAGTAGTAGTAGTAGTAGTAGTAGTAGTAGTAGTATTCACAACATGTTTATATACAACTATAAATGCATAAATGTTTTAATAAGAAAACGTTTCTTTGATGAGGGGAAAGAAAATAAAAAAAAGAAAAGTAAAGAAAAAAGGCCAGCCTAAGATACTAAGCAGCATTTATGAAGCTGTTCTGGCGACACAGCTAATTTAAGCGAAACCCAAGTGACGTTATATGCGTGCAGAGAACGCCTGGTTGCACTTCCATGTTGTTTCTATCGTTGGGCCGGCTGGGTGGCGGACGGGCGAACGTTGGACCGGCTTGGGTGGGGTACAGGGATAGCTTAAAGAGACAAACTCTAAACAACAAACCATCAAACAACACAAAACATTGCAAAAGTGAAGCCAAACAGTGAAATTGTAAACGAAAAGAACGCTGAAGAGATAGACGGAGAGTAAGGGTAGGAAAGAAAATAGAAAGAAAGAAGGAAAGAGAGGAGGAAAGAAAGAAAGAAAGAAAGATAGGAAGAAAGAATCAGAGAAAGAAGGAAAGAAAGAAAGGCGGTGAGAGGGAGAGAGAAAGAAAGAGAGGAAGAAAGAATAAAAGTGCCAATATATTTCATAGCGTTTGTTATATGAAGTACATATTGCTTACTCATGCGTGAATGAAATTATGTTGAAGAGTGTATGTGTGTGCGCGCGCGTGTGTGTATGCGCGTGCGTGTATGGCAAGTAGATATAGAAAATAGTGGAGGTGGTTCTGCTGGTGGAGCTGGTGGTAGTGGTGCTGGTGGTGGTGCTGGTGGTGCTGGTGATAGCAGAAGAGAGAGAAGAAGGTGGGGGGGTTGAATATATTTAGGTATACACATACACACACACATATCTATGCATACACATGCATAAATATTCATGTATGTATATATATATATATATATATATATATATATATATATATATATATATATATGTATATGTGTGTGTGTGTGTGTGTGTGTGTGTGTGTGTGTGTGTACATACATACATGCATATATACATATATGTGTGTGTATGTGTGTGTGTATACATATATAGATATATAGATAGATAGAGAGATAGATAGATAGATAAAGATATAGATATTTTTACACACGTATATATGAAGATATGCGAGTGTATTACTATGTACGTGTTAGTGTGCATGTATCTATTTTGTGTGCGTATGCATATGCGTGTGTGCACGCGTGTGCGTGCCAATGTGGAAGTGCGAGGCATTGGCGGACGGACAGACAGACAGACAGACAGACAGATAAATGAACAGACTGACTCAAATAGTGACAGAGGCAAAAAGAAATTTAGAAATAAATAAAATGAGTTGAGAATATGGAAAGACTGAAAGAGAATGAGGAATGTGAGAGAGGGAGGGAGTGATTGAGTGACACACGCATACATATACTCACAGGTTGTACACACATGCATTCAAACAAAGATTGTATATGCACACGTTCACGCATGCATTGATACATACATGCTGACATACGTGCACGCCAACGCAAATACACACTCACGTAGACGTATATGCGTGCATATATAAATGTGTGTGTATGTATACATGCATATATATA
>NC_068982.1:106342603-106345118 GCF_001194135.2 Octopus bimaculoides
TATATATATACTATATAAGTATGTGTAAATGTATGTAAGTATAAGACACATACATATCCATGCATTCATATAAACTGACGTAAATTAGGATAGATTCCGTCGAAGAAATATTAAATTTGAAATTCAAAGAAATGAAAGAAAACAGGGTGTAGGTGGAGGTGAGAGAGAGAGAGAGGGGGGTGAGGGAGGCAGTGGGAGAGAGTCACGCAAGTAGACAATCACATTGTGACAGTGATGGCTGAAATAGATAGATAGATAGATAGTTAGTTAGTTAGATAGATAGATAGATAGATAGATAGATAGATAGATAGATAGATAGATAGATAGATAGATAGACAGGCAGACAGGCAGACAGGCAGGCAGGCAGACAAACAGACAGACGGACCGATGGATGAATTGACGGACAAACAGACAGACAGATTGACAGACAGACAGACACTCAGACAGACAGACAGTCAGACAGACAGACAGACAGATAGATAGATAGATACATAGATAGATAGATAGATAGATAGATAGATAGATAGATAGATAGATAGGTGTGAATGGATGGGAATATTTGGAAAGAGAGATATAAAATAGTGGTGGCAGTCAACAAGGAATTTTCATTTTTGGATAAATACGGAAGATTTTCTTCCGCTCACCCTATCCTCCTATATACATATAGAAATGAAAGGAGGAGAAGGGGGAAAAAGAGCAAGTTAAAGAAAAGAGAATATAAATATGGTGGAGAGAATACCATAAGATGAATATATATTTTATATATATATATGCACACACACACTCATACTTACACACATACATACATACATACATACATACATACTTATATACAGACATACATACATACTTATATACATACACACACACACACACACACACACATATATATATATATATATATATATATATATATATATATATATATATATATATATATACATATATATATATATACACATATATACATACATATATATAATGTTTGGAGATACATGTGAAATTGGGGCCGGAAGCAATATTCTTGTTGAAAATATGAAAGAAAAAATAAAAAGGCAGAGAAGGACAGTAAAGAATTAAAGAAGGGAAAGAAAGGAAAATCTAAGGAATGATACGACGGTAGATTTCCAGTCGGTGATGATTCATTTTGCTTTTCGTCTTGTGAAATCCCAGTAAAAGTGGCTGAGTATTCCATAGACACGTGACCGTTAGAGTAACGTACAGGCTAAGTCAACATGGCAGAATGTAACAGGAGTGGACCTTTGAAATCTATGAAGGAACTATGGATAAAATGAAACAGAGAGAAGAATCAAATTCTTTTTTTTTAAGCTTATCGATTGTGTGTTCGAAAGCTGTAGGTATGTAAGTTTCCTAACTTATTTTATTTTCAGGGAGATTTAAAATATTCCCAGGAAATTGTAGATATTCCAGTCTTTGGGAATAGTAACAGGAAGAGATGTTCACCTTGTTGGATTTTTGAATTTCTGAATTTCTTTTTCTTTTGGAATTTTTCTTTTCTTTTTAAAAGTTTTGCTGTGGTTTACAGTTTTTTGTAGTTATGCAATATGTATATATTGGCAAGTGCTTACTTCCTTGATTTTTTTTATCGTCCATTTAATTGTATTGTTACAATAAAAGGCATATTTATATATTCTCTTAGTCGGGGAAGAAGGGAAGACAAAATGTTCACACAAAATTGGAGATATTAAAGTTTCTAAATTTTTTAAGGTGTTCATTTGTATGTCTGTTCAGAGAAAGCTGTGGTGTTTTTCTTTTACAATAAAAAGGATGTTTAGATTTTCGAATATTCAGAGAAAAAGGAACGGAAAGAAAAGGAAGTTAAAATTTTTTCACAGAAAATTGTAGATATGAAGTTTTTTTTTAATTTACTGGAGATGATCTTTTATCTGTCCGAACAGGGAAAACTGTAGTGTTCTTGGAATAAGGAGGATGTTTACATATTCGAATACTCAGGGGGAAAGAAAATGATAGGTATTCACAGAAGGTGTAGATATTAAAGGTTTTAAAGCTGATTGTTTATGTGTTCGAAAGCTGTAGATATGTAAGTTCCTTAACTTATTTTGAGGGAATTTCAAAATACTCACAGGAAACTATAGATATTCCAGTCTTTTAGAGTTATTTTTTCAGTTGTCCTGCTGAGTTGTATTAATGTTTCTGTATCTTCAGCTGCTGACAGGTCAGAGCAGCCAAAAACACGTCCAGCCGCTGTCACGTCCAGTCGCCTATTATATCTTATTATTATTATTATCATTATTATTATTATTATTATTATTATTATTATTATTCAGTAGTTTTATTTTTATAACGTGCTTTCACTTCACTACCGAGCGCAGCTCTGTGCGCCTTGGGTATGTGCTGTGGTTTGCTGTGGTGCTCTTATGTTTACTGTATTGAAAGTGTTTATTATCATTATTATTATTATTATTATTATTATTATTATTATTATTATTATCATTATTATTATTATTATTATTATTATTATTATTATTTTATA
>NC_068982.1:106349365-106351868 GCF_001194135.2 Octopus bimaculoides
TATTATTATTATTATTATTATTATTATTATTATTATTATTATTATTATTATTATTATTATTATTCAGTAGTCTTATTTTTATCACATACTTTCACTGCACTACCGAGCGTAGCTCTGTGTGCCTTGGGTATGTGCTGTGGTTTGTTTTGATGCTCTTATTTTCATTGTATTGAAAGTGTTTTACGTAGGATGTGTGCGGTGCCTAGTAGTAAAGCTATTTTCTTTATGTTATATATACATTATTATTATTGTTGTTCTTGATGTTGTTCAAAATCATTTCCAGGGCTTCAGGTTATATATAGGTGTTTCTTAACTTGTGTTTCCTCGGTTAAAAAACACCTCAATATCCGGGAAATATTACTACATGTATCTTAGCCATTGAACGGAATAATGACAACTTGAGAACCAGGCAGGCCCTTCACATTAAACAACACACACCAGAAGTAAACAACAAAACTAGATTGGATCGAACAAATTGACTTTTATTATTACCTCACTTTACTTACATATTCACTTTTTCTCATCTTACAAACATACAAATCACAAAGCTTCCTATAACTTACCCTTTTTTGGATAACAAAATCTCAAAATACCTTACCAAGCAGTTCCCAAAATTGCGAATGGGTAAAAGTTACTCAGCACCCTTTGTTAGTCACCAGTTTGATAATAAAGCCCCTAGAGAAAGTTCACAGTGTCAATGACAATCCTTGCTTTCTGAAATTGATAAAAGCAGTCAACAGAGAGCTGACATACGCTGGACCGTCTTTAAGAAAATGCATATCTGGAAATCAAGCCACGCATTATATTCTCACTGGCCAACTTCTCCTTTGTCAATATTGGCATGTATTTGTATGCCTACATGGAATACCACAGTGTTTGTAATAAATGTGATGAAACTTGTATTGGAAGCACTGTCCGTAAATTGCACACCCGTGCTAAATAAAACTTGATTACACATGTTTCCTCCGTTGAATAAATAAAAAAAAACACATCCAGAGAAATGTCGTAATCAAGATACTTCGTTCTACATCAAAGATACGGAACGATATATGAGAAGTTCGAGGATTAAGGGAGCTGGCCTTATTAAAAAGCTTGATTCCTACATTAACAACAGATACGAGTAGCGTCTTAGAAATTAGTTAATACAACATTGCAATTCATCTGATCCCGCAAACCGTCTTCTTCCCATATATCTACGTGGAGTTGATCTAAGCTATCTCCTTAATCTCATGATAAAGGAATTTAAACCCGAGATATTCACAGACAGTAAAAAGCCTCAGTGATTTCCTTGCTTTGACTTCTAGCGGACAGGTGTTGCAAAGAGTAACCGATAGAGCGGAAATGGCGTGATACCTGGGTGTCATTGCCAAGGCGGATGTCTCGAAGGTGTTTCGCGAACCGGTTAGCCAAGCGGCGTCCCGTTTGTCCGATGTACAGAGTATGGCAGAGAGACCAGGAGATGCAATAGATGGTATTGGTAGAAGTGCAGGTGAAGGAGTCGGTGATGTGATAGGGTCGATCATGGGTGCCGGTGAGGAGGGTGGTTTTGGAGAGGCAATGGCAAGTGCGGCAGCGTGGGCGGGAGCAGGGGAACAGACCAGGTTGGGAGGTTGGGTTGGGAAAGAAGCTGAGGACCAAGAGGTCTCGTAGGTTGTGGGCTCGTTTGAAGGAGGGGATGGGTCGGTTAGGGAAGATGTGTGAATTGGAGGGGTCGGACTGGAGACGCCGGAAAGCTCAGAGAATGGTGCATTGGAGAGGCTGGGTGGTGGTTTGGTAGATGAAGGGAAAAATGGAGGTGGGAGACGGCAGGGATTGAGAGAGCAGATGCACGGTCCACGGTGTGGATAGTGGTGAAGGGATATCCACGTAGGATGAAGTGGCGAGCCATGAGTTGAGACTAAGTCTCAAAGTCAGAGCCTGCGTAGACGGAGGAATTGGGAATAGGGAATGGAAAGCTTGGTGTGTTTAGGGTGGGAGGAGGAGATGTTGAGGTATTAGTGTGAGTCTGTATGTTTGTAGTGGATGGAGGTAGTAAGAGTGGAGTGATGAATGCTGACCGAAATGTCAAAAAAGGAGACAGAGGTGTCAGAGATAGTGCAAGAGAAGTAGAGGGCAGAATGGAAAGATTTGACAAAAGAGAGGAAGGCGTCTAGATGTTCGCGGGAGAGTGAGGTTGCACCGATACAGTCGTCAATATAACGGCCATATAGTTCGAGAGTGGGACCAGTCAAACTTGAGAATATTTGGGCCTCAACACAGCCAACGAACATGTTCGCATAGTTGTGGCCCATTCTCGTTCCCATGGCCACTCCCGAGAACTGCTGGTAGAAATCGCCCGCGAGCGAGAAGCAGTTGAGTGAGGGGACAAGTTCGGCCAAACGAACGAGTGTGGAGGTGTCTGGTTGGGGGCTGGGTCGGAAGTCAAGGAAATGTTTGAGTGCACGAATCTTCTCGTGGTGCGGGATCACCATGTAGAGGCTCTCTCTCTCTCTCTCTCTCTCTC
>NC_068982.1:106352181-106354499 GCF_001194135.2 Octopus bimaculoides
AGAGAGAGAGAGAGAGAGAGAGAGAGAGAGAGAGAGAGAGAAACTATCAGCCATTGATTTCCTCTCACTTGGAAACCAATCGGTTTCATTTGTCGAAGCTTATACATGCTGTGGGTGACAGAGCAAAAACTGAAAGTTTTCTTTGCACTGGGTTTTTAGTTTAAGTGTCTACATTACTGACTAATCAGTTGTTTATCTTTGGGCAAACTTGGTGATTTGTCGGTGGATGTCTTAAATGTAGTTTGCTTATTTGTTGTGGATTATGATTGTATTTGTAGTAATAGCATTGGTTGTTACATTGGCGATGCTCAAGAATGACATTGATATCATTTGTAATTGTGTGATAGTGGAAGTGATTGTAGTGGCGGTGGTACGGTGATTTGTAGTAGTGGTGGTGGTGGATGGTAGTGGTGGCGGCGGCGGTGGCGATGGATGTGGTGGTTACTTTGGTAATGCTTGAGTGCAGTGCTGATAACACTTACGGTAGTGGGGTGGGTTGAGCAATGCATGAGTGTGATGACATTTAACATAGGTGGAGGTGGCAGCGGTGGAGGCAATGGCTGCGGTGATGGTGACGGTTGTGGTGGTGGTGAGGATGGTGGTGGTGGTGAGGATGGTGGTGGTGATGGTGGTGGTGGTGCTGCTGCTGCTGCAGCTGCTGAAGTTGTGGCTGTTGTGGTGATGATTATTGTATTTGTGGTGCTAGTGATAACTTTGGCAGTGCTTGAGAATGATGTTGACGGTAGCCGTGGTAGTAATGACCGCGATAAGAGCATTTGATCCGGTTGCGGTTGTTGTCAGGTGGTGATCCTGACGATGCCTGAGTATGGTGTTGTCAACTGCTGCAGCAGCATGAGTAGTAGTCGTAATAGTAATGGTAGTCATAATAGTAGTATAATAAATAAATGCGCCCTTTTAAAGCCTAGCCAGGCTCATGGGCCCGGTTTCCCGGTTTCAATGGCGTATGTGTTCCTCAGCTGGACGGGACGCCAGTCCATCGCAGCGTTACTCATTTTTGCCAGCTGAGTGGACTGGAACAACGTGAAATGAAGTGTTTTGCTCAAGAGCACAACTCGTCCGCCGGTCCAGGAATCGAAACCACAATCTTACGATCATGATGCTGATACCCTAACCACTAGGCCACGCGCCTCCACTCATAATAGTAGTAGTAGTCGTAATACTCGTAGTAGTTGTGGTTGCTTAGCCCAAGGCCCGTTAGACCTATGATCATAAGCATTGCCACTTATGAACAAACACGCCGATTTTTTTTTTTTACTTTTTTTTATTTTCTGTGTGATTCAGTTTTGCAGATATGTGTTTAGGCTGTGGCTGAATGGAGACAGAAGAGGTGAGAGGAGGAGGCATTAGCAGTGGTAATGAGCAGTAAGGTAACTGTGGTGAAGTTGATAGATATTGGTTCTTGGAGTTTTGATGATGATGATGACAGTGATGGTAATGAAGATGATGCGACTGTGAGGTTAAGAAGCTTGCTTTGCAACCATCTGGTTTCAGATTCCGTCCCAATTCGCAGACCCTTAGGCGAGAGTCTTCTACTAAAGTTTATAGAACTTGTTTTGGAGTTTGAAAATGCACCTGAATCTGAAAAGCGTAAAGTCGTTTTTAAATAGATTTATTTTTATACCAAACTAGTTTCAACAATCTTTTGCTTATTAATGGTACAAATATATGTAAAAAGGGAGGTTATACATAGATAGATAGATAGATAGATAGATAGATAGATAGATAGATAGATAGATAGATATTTGCTTATATGCGTCACCACATATTTACATATTGTATATATACATAAACGCATATAATATTCACATATATCAAATAATGCATACACACACAACACACACGAACACACACATACACACACACATACATGCACATACACACACAATAGGCAGACGCACAGAATCGTCGAGGACAACGACAGCATCTGTTTCGATGCACATTTCTGTGCAGGCACGCATGCACGTGCAGGCTAAATGAACACGAACACGTGCTGCGCAAACAATTGGGCATAAAAATATCCTTATTCGTTCGGGCGTGTCTTGTGTTTGTGTGTGTGTGTGTGTGTGTGTGTGTGTGTGTGTGTGTGTGAGTGTGTCTGTGTGCGCGGGTGCCCGTGTTTCTGTACGCAACTCCTGCGGTTCTCTTCTGCATATGCTTTAGTGCGGGTGTATCTTGTGTGTATAAATGTGCGTTTGCCTATGCGCGATATCTATCTATCTATCTATCTATCTATCTATCTATCTATCTATCTATCTATCTATCTATCTATATCGATATATATATATATATATATATAT
>NC_068982.1:106354970-106361492 GCF_001194135.2 Octopus bimaculoides
GACAGACAGACAGACAGACAGACAGACAGACAGACAGACAGACAGACAGACAGGCAGGCAGACAGTTAAACAGACTGAGAGTGAGTGTATGTGCGTGTTTACGCTCTACTGATATTAGTAAGAAGATAAACAGTGTAAGACAGCTTGTTAGTTGGCTAACAAGATGGCTGACTGGTTCATATAGAGACTTTTCTGATATGAGAATATCGTTGAATATCGTTGGGAAGCGTGTGTATATGTTTACACTTGACTACGCGAGGGTGAGGGTAAAAGAGAAAGAGAGAGAGAAACAAACACACACAAAAGGGGTGGAAGTGAGAGCGAAGGAGAAGGAGAAAATTGAGGAAGAGTTTGCATATATAAAAAAGGGAGAAGAAAAGTGTGTGCATGTGTGTGTGTGTGAGTGTTTGTGTGTGTGTGTGTGTGTGTGTGTGTGTGTGTGTGTGTGTGTGTGCGTGTGAGTGTGTGTGTGTGTGTGTGTGCGTGCATGCGCATTTTTAATAGAGTTATGATTCTTTGTTGTATCTGGCACAGTCAATTGTTGGTACGATTTTATGTGTGTGTTAGATACACTGTATATCAAATATACATGTTTATATTATTGTATACAGCCTACTTACTCATTTTTGTGTACACAGATACTAACACACACACACGCACACACACGCACACACACATTAATTTGATACACAACCGAAAGGGCTACTAATTGTTTCATGCTTTTATGATACTTGAACAGGCATATTTATAAAGTACGCCATATATCTACAAGCAATCTTTCAGGCTCAGTTTATGCGCAAGAAAGAAACAAAATCAAGAAAATTAAAACCCTTGTCCTCCCTAATTGCAGAAAGCTCATTAAATACAACTAATATGTTAAAGTTTGCAATACAGCAACTCAATCCGGAGTGGGTTGTTCCTCCAATTCGATAAAACAAAACCTGTACATGTATTTACAGCTGCTAAAAATTTCAGATCTGTAATTAAGCAGTGTGTTGGAATTGTTGATCTAAGAAGAATATGAAATCTTTCTGCTACGCATAAGTTGCATTTCTTAGGGCCTTTAATTTATGGCTTAGATTTTTCCACTATTTACCCTCATGTTTGATATAAACCTGAATTTTTGTCCCAGCAATACGCTGATCTACTTCGCCGGGACTCATAGGGCGAACTTCAGTCAAGATCTGTTGCTATATTTAATCATGTAATGAAGATTTTCAATCTCTCTACGAAGAGCCTTTGGTACATCCCAGCTTTAAGCTTCACATTCAGTTGTTGAACTTTGTGTGTGTATGTGTGTGAGTTTTCGTGCGTGTGTGCGTGTGTGCGTGTGTGTGTGTGTGTGTGTGTGCCATACATTTAAATACTCATATTCAAAGCATTATCATCTAATTGTTAAGTTGTTAATATATAGACTGCATTTCCATGATATTTCTAGGTACAAGTTATGGGCTTGTGAGATAGGTTATTGATTTTTACAGAATTTAAATAAATTAGTTCGCTATTATATAAAAATAATACGTTCTTCTCTCTGTGTTTATATGTTTCTAGTTTAATACTCCCGTTATATCTGCCCGCTAGTAACAGATTGAAGATCTGTTTTATATCTCAGTCTTTTTAGTTTGAGGATAACGAATAGTAATATATTTCTGCGAGCTTTGTGTTTAATTGCTAAACGCAGTCGTAAAAGTGGGGCCAATCTTAAATCATTAAATAAATCCTAATTGTGAAGAACATAGCTTAGGAAATTCAGTTATAAGCTGATACAAACATTACAAATGTATATAAAGTAGCAAAATATATTTAAACACATGAACTTATGTTGTATCAATCTGAATAAACGTAATTTGTAACTCGTTTTTTGTATTTTTGAGTTTTGTTTGCAAGATTCATGATGTTAACTCGTGTGTTGAAACAGATTTTGTTATATTGGGAGGGTCCTCATACCAATAATAAGCCCACGCACTGGTTCAGTTTCACTTCTTTATCAATAGGTTAACTATTTAACCAACTAACTAATCATTTGCTTGATTAACCATATGAGTAATCAAACAATCAATAAACAATCGATTAGTTAATTGGTCAAATAGTTAACCAATTGACGAATAATAAAGAGATAAAATTGAACCCATGCATAATGACCCTCCCGTATTACAACAAAATAATTTGTGCCCTAAACAATATTTTAGAAATAGATGAAGCCTTATCCTGATCTCTCAAACGTCCATCAGCAGTAGCAGTTTGTAATCTCAGTGGTATTCCATTTAGTTCCTGCCAAAGAGCTTTATCAGATTCTGATAAACAAGAAACTAAGAGGTATAAAATGATAATAGTTGTGAAACAACTGCAGTAAGAAAGATAACTCTTCCAAATTGTCTTATGTGATGACAGAAGAAAACTTAATTGTTCTACTTCGAAATAAATATTTTACATTCTTTGAGACGTTAGCAAAATTCTCCAGGATTGATGTCATACACATATAATTTGAATGTCGAAAAGAAAGCTTTCCATAGATAGGATAATCATAAAGTTATACCCATGCTTTTTCGAAATATTGAATATTATTGAATAGATTAATTATTTGCATATGTATTCATTGTTTTTGTAG
This sequence comes from Octopus bimaculoides, assembly GCF_001194135.2. NCBI lineage: Eukaryota > Metazoa > Mollusca > Cephalopoda > Octopoda > Octopodidae > Octopus > Octopus bimaculoides. The sequence goes on from NC_068982.1 coordinate 106,357,579, forward strand.
AATTTCAGTATATGTTCAATTCTGAAATAGGAGCCATTATCATGATTTTTCAAAGCAAAATAGATTCAGAATAAAAGCATTGAAGGAAAAGAAAAAAAGATTTTACATGTCTTAATGATTTAAACGTAAATCGCTTACTGAGGATAACGTTAGTACTGTGAAAATGTTAATATCGTGGCACTATGATAATTCTTTCTAATTTTTGTCACAAGGCCAGCAATTTTGAGAGGAGGAAAAAGTCGATTATACTAACCTTAGGGCAGTGCTCAACTGATACTCATTTTATCGACCCGAAAACGGAAAAGATGTCAAATTTTCAGTCAGCATGGTTTAGTTATAAGCGCAACAGCAGTTGCAATATATACAATTGCACAATCACTATAAAATTAATAGTACTCAATTACTGTCGAAGATTGATAAACCAGAAACTGCGTCATCCAGCCAATCCTTGTTCACGATGAAACTGTATAATTACAGACGATCTTACAGTGTTTATTTTTCAGACTAAAAATCACATTGGAGTATACCCAAACCTAAATACAATTTCATAACGGCTTTAAAATGTAGGTGATTTGATTGCTGACAAAGATGCATAAACTAGAAACGACATCGTGCAGTCATTCATTCTTTAACTGTCTACGTCTTGTTGTACAATAAACATGCCTGTTTCATGTATCTTGTAGTTAATTAATTAATTAAACCTATTTAATTAATTTACAAATAAAGTGACAGCTAAACGTTTGGATATATCCAAACACATAAAAACATTAAAAGGACCGCATACATGCATAGGTACTAATTCTGACTCAAAATTGGTAGGAGTGACCTCGAATTTCAACTGTTAGTGTTTTTTCTAAATTGATAGCATGAATAAGTTGCTTCGCGCCGTCTCGCGCCGCTTCGCATGCCTCGTACTGTCAACAATTTACAATAAATATATATACCAAATATAATATATTTAATGAGTATATATATGTGTGTGTGTGTGTGTGTGTGTGTGTGTGTGTGTGTGTGTGCGTACATGTATACACATGTACATACGTACATACATACATACATACATGTGTGTGTGTTTGCATTTATGCATATGTGTGTGTGTGCATGTATATGTAGATAGATATAGACACACATACGTACATATATACGCATGTATGCATGCATGTGGAAGCGTATGTAGGATGGGAGTTGCGCGCGTGTACATTGGAGGGAGGCCGTGCATGTGTCTGTGTGTGTGTTTATATCTGTATAATATAAAGAACAATACCATCGGCAAAAAATATATCAGAGCCGCCACTGCCGCATTAGCATCAGCGCCAGCCCTGCATTACGCACACCCACACACACACACACACACACACACACACACGCATACCCCCACATGTTCGTATACACACACAGATACACACGCACACACACCTCCACACACAACACGTTTTCATATTCAATGTCAGTGAAGATCCCTTCATGTACTTGCAGCAGGAAAAATTTTCATAAGTTTCGCCCAGTCATGTGTGTCCGATGTTTCTTTCTCGTCTAATAACGGGAGGAAGACAACGACGACGACATCGTCAGTCACAATAATAATAACAACAAAACAGTTGTAGTATTGGAAGCGGAAATAATAACAACAACATCAACAACAACAGCAACAACAACAATAACAACAACAACAATAACAGCATCTGCATTAATATAAAAAAAAACAGCAACAACGGTGACGGAGATTATTGATAACAACAATAACGCTGATTATAGTACTTGAAGTGAAAATATGAAGCGTACCACCACCACCACCACCACCGTCATCACCGTCAACACCACCACCATCATCACCATCACCACCAGCATCATCACCAACACTACTATATCCATCACTGTCATCACTACCATCATCACTACCATCATCACTACCACCACCATCACCACAACTATCTTCACCACCACCAGCATCGTCACCGCCACCACCGACATCATCACCAACAACAACATCACCACCACCATTACCACCACCACCACTACCACAATCACCACCACCACCACCACCACCACAATCACCATCATTACTACTACCAGCAGCAGCAGCAGCAGCAGCAACACCAGCAGAAACAACAACAACAAAAACAGCAGCAAAGATCGCAGCCACAACATCGACAAAAGCATGAACTAAAACATCAGCAATAAGAATAGAAATATCAACAACAACAACATTAATATCAGCAAGAACAACAACAATAACAATGACAACATAAATAATCGCCACTGACAAATAAGAACCACAACAGCATCAGCGTGCCAGTGAGGGTGCAGTCACTTCTTTCTACCTTTACTACTAATATCATAATGGCCTTTGCTCCTCAGAGGTAGCTGGTCTTATGCCACCTCGATTTTCGATTCATCTGTCTCTCTTTAACTCGTCGCCCTTGTTGTATTCAATACGCCAGGCCCTCGTACGAACCACTATATGTAGACCTTCCTCCCCAGAACACCACCCCTCTGGAATTTCCTCTCTGAACATGCTTTTTTCTGCAGCTATTGTAATGTTTATATTTCCCAGCAATCTCACTTATCTAGAAGTGCCTGCGAAGGCCATGGTCACTGTCATTACTTCTAGATCTAACTCATATAAAAAAAATATACCAGGTAATGAGTTCGAACCTAGAACCTCAAATCTGAAGAGCAAACTGTTAATCATTCGATGAAGCTTAGCATATGATTGGCTACTTAATTATGTAGATTCTTGGCGTTTCTGGGCCTGTTATAATGTTGTGCAGTGCAATTTCAGTGGAATCGTAATAGCATAACTGTAAACAAAGACCATACACTGCTGAAGGAAACGTATTCAGTCATACGTATGATATGTGAAATGTTATACAAATTTGGGGGTAGATTTTATACTTGAGAGTACGGAAAAGGTAAGCGGATGAAAGATAGAAACTTTTAGCGCAAAATAATAGAAATGAAAGAGAAAATTGAGTAGGAATACATCAGAAAGGTGAAGAAGTTAATGAAGCCAAATCTAAATGGTCCGAATCTAGTGAAGGCTGTAAATACTTCGGCAGTATCGGTGCTTAGATATTCAGCAGCTTTTTGCAGATTGGACAAAATATGAATTAGAAGTAGTAGGGAATTCAATATGGACGGGGAGCTTCGACCTAGAGCAGGAATAACAAGATTGTATTTACCTAGAAAAGAAGATAGTATAGGTTTAATATCACTAGAAGACTGTGTGGAGTTAGCTAGAGTAGTTAAAGCCTCCTAAGTAGCGAGGAAGTTTTATTAATTTTATTTTCTGACTGGCAAGAGAAGGCTTTGCGTGGTACTCTGTTGTGCGTAAATGAAATCATAACAATAAACCTTTCTACTGAAAGCACAAGGCTTGAAATTTAGTGCGAGGAGACTAGTCGATTATATCGACTTCAGTGCGTAACTGGTACTTATTTCATCGACACCGCAAGGATGAAAGGTAGAGTCGACCCCGGCGGAATTTGAACTCAGAACGTAGTGACAGACGAAACACGGCTAAGTATTTCACCCGGTGTGTCTGAAATAATAATAATAATAATAATTATTATTATTATTATTATTAATATTATTATTATTATTATTATTTCAATTTTTTGCCGCAAGGACAGCTTGAGGGAGGTGGGGATGAGTCGCGTAATCGACACCGCTAAGCATTTCACCCGATGTGCCTGAAATAATGATAATAATAATAATAATAATAATAATAATAATAATAATAATAACAATAATAATAATAATAATGATGATGATGATGATGACGACGACAATAATAATGATAATAATAATAATAATAATAATAATAATAATAATAATAATAATAATAATAAGGGTTTATCATAGCAGCCCAAGATCAATGCCTACCTATAAAGAACTACCAGGCCAACATATTA
>NC_068982.1:106362135-106365258 GCF_001194135.2 Octopus bimaculoides
CCTACGTAAAATACTGTCTATGTGATCTCAAATTTTAAAACAAACACATAATTTTCTTATGGTTTCTTAAACATTATCTAGAACAACACTATGTACAAATCCAAATATATGGTACCCTAGGCATAACACCTACATGAACTTCTAACTTTTTGTCTCTTGAGGTCTCTGGGTGAGACTTGTATCCAACTTGTACAAATGCAAAGCAAAAGTCAAATATAAAATAATAATAATAATAATATTGATAATAATAATAATAATAATAATAATAATAATAATAATAATAATAATAATAATAATAATAATAACGATAATAATGATAATCATCCTTAAACAACCATTATTCAGGGACCTTCTGAGTAGGATGGGCTACTCTACCTGAAGAAAATTCTAACTGGGCCCCACCTGCAAGGTCATGCGCTGGTTATCTTCATATGAGATCACCATGTCGCGCACATATGGTTGTGATCCATGTACCTCGTTTACCCTTATCAGACGAGTAGTCATGATGGGCTTCGTATATTTTACCCCAGTGTCACTTTGATGGCATGCGCTGCTCTCTCACTCAATAATAATAATAATAATAATAATAATAACAACAACAACAACAACGAGAGCACTCAGAGAGCGCAAACCTCCGCCAGAGCAACACCAACGTCCTCTCAACGATTAGCCGGAGATGATTTTTAAATGAGAATATCTGAAATAAACTCGACTACTCTAACAAACGGGAATACTAAAAATGAACCCGACCGCTCTCAAAAATTAAGTAAAAAAAAAACGGAAACATAATCCAGAATCCTTGTTCAGTACCAGATCGATCCCAAAATCTAATCAGTTCGTGCCAGTCACGGGGCCAAACATCCCTGAAAGTTTAATCCGAATCCATCCAGAGGTTCTTGAGATATCTTGTCCCCGGACAAACAAACAAACAAACAAACACGACTGAAAACAATACCTCTGCCTTCACTAATAATAATAATAATAATAATAATAATAACAATAATAATAATAATAATAATAATAATAATAATAATAATAATAATAATAATAATAATAAAAAGAAGAAGATACTACAGAGGAAATAATTATAGACCAGCCTAGGACTGATGAAAATGCAATAATTATTGAAAGAGTTAATGTAACTGATAGGCAAAATGAAATACTCTCTGAACCAAAGTAAACATTAAGGCAGATGAAAATCAAATAAATGAAGAAAGTCACACAGAAATTGATCCAACATAACTACATGTTATAAAAAATCAAATCACGATTGAATGGCTGAAAATTAAAGAAACCAGTATGAATGAACGCGACACTCTACCAAAAATTCGCAATTCTAACCAAAACCTGAAAATAATTGGTAAAATCTGCCTTGCACTTAAGGATATAATTTCAGCTAATGATGTTGATATTAGAGATCTCAACCACCTGTTCTATGCATCCGCAAAAATCTCAACGATTTTGTGGTGAAAAGATTAGAAAACGACATTTCTACAAAAAGCCTTCTTGGCAAGAGCGTATTCAATACCAAATTCAGCTACATAGGTCTGACATAGAATGTTTAAAAACCTTAAGTTTGACAAGAGTATCAAACCTACAAAAGCCCGAAAATTAAAGAAAAAATATATGAAAACCATATTTGACATTGATACCACCATAGAAACCATTAAGTAAAAGGTATGTGCTAAAGCTTCCCGCATAGCAGGTTATGAAAAGCGCGTTAGATTCTTCAAGGACAACAACATGTTCAAAAATAACCCCCAAAATGTTTACAGGAAGAGAGGAAAAATACCAGCTACTGTAAAGTCTGTCCCATAAAAAGAAGTGCAGGAATTTTGGAATAAAATTTGGGCAGAAGGAAAAACACAAAATGAAAAGGCCCTTTGGATTGAAAGAATATCTACACACTTAGACTCCTTAGAAGAGCAAAAGTGGTAGGGTATCAAGGTAGACGATGTAAGATCTGCTCTCAGGAAGTCAAGCAAATAGAAGTATCTAGAAAAGGATAAAATTCTTAACTTCTGGTTGAATGCCTTCGCAGAGAGCCATGAACTGCTAACAAAACTTTACAACAATGTTTTGCAACAACTTAGTATGGTTCTCTCTTGGCTAGTTAATGGTGTAATATTCCTACTACCAAACAATGAAGAAACAAACGAACTAACAAATCATAGACCCATAACCTGCTTATCAACAATGTATAAAACGCTAACATCTCTCTTGACTGAATATACCTACAGTCTTTTAATAGAAAGTGGCATATTCCCTAATGAGCAAAAAAGGATGTAAACGTGGGTCCTATGATTGTAAAGATCAGCTACTCATCAATAAGATGATCTTGGAAGATTGTCACAAACGACACAAAAACTTGTCGATACTCTGGGTAGACTATAAAAATGCTTTTGACAGTCTACCAAATAGCTGGATTAAGAAATGTCTAGCGGAGAGCTACAAATACCTAGGGGTATTTGAAAGGGACGAAATCAAACATTCAGTGATGAGGGAAAGGATCAGAAAAGAATGTTATTGCAGAGTAAGAGCAATACTCAAGACAGCTGGATGCAAGAAACAGGATCGAAGCGATCAATACTTTAGCCATACCAGTTGTGACTTACAGTTTCAATATCATTAACTGGTCAATTACTGAAATATGTAATGTTGACAGAAAAATACAAAAATTCTTGATAATGCATAGAATGCACCACCCTAAGGCAGATATAGAACGACTTTATCTGCCAAGAAAAGAAGGAAGGCGTGAACTTTTACAACTGGAATTAGCAATGAATATTGCCACAACTGACCTAGACACCTACCTGAAAAACTCTGAGAATTGGATATTAAAACTTGCCTTAAAACATGAAGACAAGAAAGCATCATACACAGTAACAAAACAGGCAAAGGAATATATAAGTAAATTACAGATACAACAAATTCCAGAATTAGATGTACTAGAAACAAGCAAAGAAAAAGCTAAGCGTATGAAAACGCGTGCTAAAACTACTGCCTCAGATATTCTTACTGATAAATGGCAAGAAAAACCTCTCAATGGCAAATACCCAAAGAGAGCTAATAACGCCGATGTTGACAAAGCCCTTACCCATCAATTGCTAATGGCTTCTGGCT
>NC_068982.1:106365268-106368441 GCF_001194135.2 Octopus bimaculoides
CTAATAACGCCGATGTTGACAAAGCCCTTACCCATCAATTGCTAATGGCTTCTGGCTTAAAATCAGAAACAGAAGGGTTTATCATAGCAGCCCAAGATCAATGCCTATCTACAAGAAACTACCATGCCAACATATTAAAGAACGGCAGCTGCTCAACATGTCGTGTATGTCAACAACAAAATGAAACCATTGATCATGTTGTCTCCATGCAGTCTTCTTGCACCTATAGAGTATCTCAACAGGCATGATAGAGCAGCACAATATATTCACTCATAATTTTCTTATGTTTTCTTAAATACTCTCTAGAACAATACTATGTACAAAACCAAATATATGGCACCCTAGGTATAGCACCAACATGAACTTCTAACTTGTTGTCTCTTGAGATCTCTAGGTGAGACTTGGAGCCAATTTCTATAAATACAAAGCAAAAGTCAAGCATAAATAATAATAATAATAATAATAATAATAATAATAATAATAATAATAATAATAATAATAATAATAATAATAATAGTAGCAGTAATAGTAATAATAATAATAATAATAATAATAATAATAATAATAATAATAATAATTCTGCTTGTTCCTCCGTTACTTAGCCCGTACGTCACACTTCCACGTAATTATTTGAAGAGAGGGAGGAGAGGGAGGAGAGGGATGGGTGGGGTGGTACGGATGGAGAAGGGGAGAAGAGGAAGGACAGGTGAGTGAAATGTGTAATTATCTTGAACTAAGTTTTTTTCCTCTGCTTCTTAGCTCGTCTGTAACGCTTTCACGTGATTAGTTGAAGGGAAAGGCGAAGAGTGAAAGAAAAAGGAGAGAGAAAAGAAGAGTGATAGAGAAAGAAGGAGAGTGCTGTGTATTAAGCCTTTAAAATTGTGCATAAAGTATATAAAGTGCATTGTGTAATCATCGTATTCTAGTTTCCTTCACTTTTTAATTATTAGCAGACACAACACAGGTAACGCTTTCAGGTTTGTTGGATAAACTTTTCAAAAATAACCCAATATGTTTACCATTAACTCTGTGAAATATTTACATGTCCCGCTAGTAATAATAATTATGCGTTGCATTATATTCGAGATGGAACTTTCCAGTATTTCAAAAACACAAAGTAAACGAACTGACAATATGGCAGTTTATTATTATCAGTTTAAGGAGGGCGGAGAGCTGGAAGAATCATTAGGACACTCAACAAAACGCTAAGCAGTATTTCGTCCATCTTCACTTCTGAGTTCGAATTGCGCCAACGTCGACTTTGTTTTTCATCCTTTCGGTATCATTGATATTAAGTACTTTGCGGTTCGATGTAATCAACTAGCCGACTTTCTCCAAATTTAAGTTGAAGGGATTATTATAACTTTAAGGATAGGTGTATGGTATCAGTTGAGGTAGTGTGGATAAAAAAAGGAGTTTTGAATGGATTAAAATTTAGAATATACATACGGGCTGTGTGCTTAAGAAGCTCTCTTTGCAGCATGTAGTTTTGGGTTTATAGATGTCTTTTACTATAGCTCTGGACCAAGATAAATATCTTTTACTATATCCCTGGACCGACCAACGCCAAGCGAGTGAATCCGGTTCACAGAAACTATGTGGAAGCCTGTCGTGGTTCGACTAAACCCTTCGAGAGGTGTCCCATAATTGCTGCAGTTTAGTGACCAAAACATGTAAAAGAAACGATAAAACAAAAAGCAAATACTTATAGATGTTTCATCCGATGCTCTGGGTGTCTAAATTACGCAATCGACCTGATGACGACGTAAAACTGTTATGTTGTGAAATAGGTTAAGGTAACTAACTGTTAATTAGCGGTAAGTGAGAAGAGAGCCTTTATACTGTGGCCCTACTTGCTAAAAATAACAGCCAAATCAAGACGATACTATAACTCTCTCATAGTTTTTACAGTTCTTCTCGAAATGCATTAACACCAACGATCATAGTTACATTACGTCTGTCTCAGTTAAACATAATGCTTGATGCATTGCTAACAGGTGATTGTTGCATTGGTGCTGTAGATAGTGGCGATACTGTTCCTGATGAAGACATTAAAGTCGGTATGTAGAGGTGGGGAAGGTGCGTGGTTGCAGGCACAATGGAATAACCCATTTAGCAAAATAAGCGCGTGCTTAGGGCATCAAGGGACGAGGGCACTACAGAAATGAAAACGGTTTACGCACAAAAGAAATCACTTTAAAATTGCTAAAATAATATACGTAATGCCTTATCTCTACTAAGTAGAGAAGCAGAAGTTTTACGTAAACTCAAGTTTAACAATATCATGGAACACTTTGCAATTAAAAAAAAAACAAAGAAAGAAGGAAAAACTTTTCAAATATAAATAAAATAGAAGCATACAAAAATAAACATTACTTTCCATCTTACTGTGAATTTTGCTAAAAATTAATTCAATGGTTTATTATCGTTTACATTTTGAATTATTTTTGTCTACATTTTGAACCATTTACATATACCTGATGGAGCCAAAACCTTTTAAGTGCTTAGGGCCTCAATGGGTCTTAATCCGGCACTAGTTGTAGGACTAATGGTAATGGTGGTGGTAGAGAGGTAATGTTAACGGTGATGATGACGCGGAAGAGGAGGAGGTGGATGATGATGATGATGATGATGACGGTAGTGGTGGTGGTGGTGATGATGATGATGATGATGACGGTGACAACAACGACGACCACGACGATGACAGCGGCATCGATAAAGCTGATCGTTTAGCTATTGTAATTTGAAAACTTGAAAAATGAAAATTCGTTTTCAATGTTTTTTGATGAAAATTATTTCAAGACCAAATAGTCCACACCTAGCTTATGGTGAAAAAGTTGGCATTACACGACAGAGCAAACTCAAAGGATTGCCGGAATTATATTGAACTGAAACTAGTTTAATTTATTTCAATAATAGTAATAATAATGACGACAACAACAACAACAACAATAATAATAATAATAAATTTGTTATAAATATAATAATAACTCTTTCATTTTCATTTTCATTTTCATTTTCATTTGCCACAAGCGACTTTTCATACATAAAACAACGTGTTATGAAAAACTGGTTAAAAGAACGTAAAAACTTAATTATACAAGTAGGAGTGGGGCATAATCGATGCACAATGTAAGAGCATATTAAAAACTCTGTGAAACTTCAGAGAATAT
>NC_068982.1:106368839-106369454 GCF_001194135.2 Octopus bimaculoides
TATATATATATATATATATATATACATACATACATACATACATACATACATACATATCAAGGGTATGAAAGGTATTGGTGTTAGGAAGACCCAAAAGGTATCGAGTAAACGCTAAGTAAGTGCTACAACAAAAACTCTTATTCTTTCCTACAATTCGACATGAATAATTACTATTCTTCTATTTCTCCTAAACTTCTAAATCAAGCTCTTCTTCTAGCTAAGGACCTAATTAACCTAACTCCACTGGAAATTAACATAATCCTTAATGCCTGCAAAACGCTTATTTCTTTTGAGGGTAAAGTCTGGTGCCGAGCCAATCACCACAACAATAACCATAGCAACTCATTTGACATTACCATGGGATCATATAATTCCACCCAGGCCACTGACCTGGTTGGACTATACATACTCCACCAGCTACAAATACATTTCCCTAGCATCAAGAGGGATCTCTACAGAAATGACGCCTTACTAGTTACCAAAAGCATAAATAAATCCTCCTTGGAAAGAAGTAGAAAGGATCTACACAAATTCTTCTCTAACTTAAACCTATTTATCATATTCGAAAATTCTCGCAAAACTTCTAACTTTTTAGATGTAACTCTAAACTTATCT
>NC_068982.1:106369544-106372101 GCF_001194135.2 Octopus bimaculoides
ATACTCCCCTTACCACAAACCTAGCCAATATCTTTAATACCTAAACATCCATTCTAATCACCACAAATCCACTTTTGCTAACATAATCAAGGATATCTTGACCCGTATATCTGATCTCTCTTCCACTGAGTAAATTTTCAATAACCACGCACTTATTACAATCAAGCACTCGCCGTTAGCGGCTTCTCCCAACAAATAAAATACATCCATAACTCCAAGCTCAAACAATATATATCTCAAATCACATCGCAAAGATACACCAACCATCAGAATCACAACCGACTACACATACACTTTGATAGAACCCCGGAAGATCTCGCACCTAGACAACCTAGACCCGCACGCATACATTTAACACTTGGTCAACAACTAAAACAGCTAAAATAGCTAACAACAACAGCCTTTACTACTCCCCCTTCATTCTCCAAAAATGTGTATAACACTACTCCTAAACAACAAAAATAAGTGGCAGACGCTCCATTCTGTGGTACACACTCCCCTTCTCACTTAATGTTAAGAACTTAGCCAAATCCATCTTTAAAATACTGGACTCTAACTTCCCACGTCAAAATAAATATTATTCTATTTTTAATAGATCCACCCTGAAACTATCCTATTCTGCCCCACCCAACTTCGAATCTATCATAGCAGCCTCTAATAAGCAAAAGCTTTCTCTCTACTATCAAAACTCACATAGTTACAACTCTAGACACACGAACGCTCAACATATACGCAACTCCAACACGGAAACCCTTACATTAGACCCAACCCATCCTACTACAACCCGTACCATTCTTACACATAGTACAATTAACAACAACAATAATAACAATAGTAACATTAATGACACTAATAGTTAGGACCTTTCTATCCCCTTCTCTAACTTCTCCTCTGATAATATTACCTCCTCCATTCCTGAAAACAATCTCCAAAGTACACCCACTTGTAACTGCCGTCCTGGGGCCATCTGCTCTTTACAAACCCATTGTAGAAGATATAGCGTAATTTATAAATGCACTGTCCTTAACACATTACACAATTCTACGGCCATATATATAGGATCAACCATCAATTTTGAACAACAATATGCCGCTCATCTCCATTCTTTTAGATACGATAAACATAGTAAATCTACAACACTCGCCAGTCACATAAATCATCTCAAAAATACAAATATACCCTATACTTTGTCATAGCCCATAATAGATTCAGGGCTTCCTTGCCAAGGTCAACGCTCAGCCTGTAAGTTTTGCCTGAAGGTGGCACTCCACATATTAAAGCACAACTCTTCTACACAACAAATTAAACATAATGCTATGTCTCAAGCTACTGCTATCTAGCACGTTCGGATGATCTCTACTCAACCGCTACACAACTGCTACTCGACTGCTACTCGACTGCTACTCAACACTCCTACCACGGCCAGACTACCTCTATTTATATGTATTTATAACTTGTTGATACAGCTAAAACATTCTCAGTTTCCAATTCTATCTGAACTTTGTGCACAAAAGAAACTGCAACATTTATCTCATGTTAGATAAGTAAGATACATGGTAGCATCTTACTCTTTACATTGACTTGAAAAGTGTAAAGAAGTGTCCTCGAATACCCATCGTCTCCAACACACACACACACACACACACACACACACACACACACACACACACACACACACACACACACACACATACAGAGGATAAGCTTTCGAGAGTTTACTGCCTATCTAATCAAATTCCACACTCAACATGTTGGTCAATTAAAGTCACAGTAGAGGATACTTGCTCAATAGTATGAGATCAAGTTTATACCCACATGTCTACATATCGAGTATTTTAACCATGCAGCCGTGCCCGTCCGATTATTTACGTATGCTCACATATGTTTGTATAATGTGTGTATGAGTGCGCCCGCGTATGTATTTAAGTGTGTGTGTGTGTGTGTGTGTGTGTGTGTGTGTGTGTGTATGTGTGTGCGTGTGTGTGTGTGTGCACGTACGTATGCATGCTATAACATAAGGTGAGGGAGTATTCTCTTATGACCAGCGGGCGACATTATAAGATAGTGAATCAAAATAGATTTCACTCAAAACAAGAACTTACTAAGTATTTCATGAACTTGAAACAAGTACGTTAACACTTCAGTAAAGTAAGACTGTCCGATTATTGTCGGATCGTAAACATTGATTTTATTGATAAAACTTTTCCAGCTCATCATTAAATCAATCGTCTCAGCTATATGAGTACGGTGCGGGTTCGTATTTATATATATATATATATGTGTGTGCTGCTGTGCGTGTACAAGTATGTGAATATGCACGCACACACACATACATTCACACACACACACACACACACACACACACACACACACACACACACACATACGTATGTACGAAATTTCTTTCATTTGCTTTTGCCAATGAGGTCGTCTACATCTAAACAGAAAATATTTTCAATAAATGCTCCCTATTGTCCAAAATTTGAATCTCCCCACCGCCATTTCAAAGCTGTCGTCTGCCCTTCAATTTCTTTTGAAAAAAAATATTCTTTCATCA
>NC_068982.1:106372537-106373169 GCF_001194135.2 Octopus bimaculoides
ACACATACATATATATATATATTTATATATAAATATATATGTATATATATATGTACATATGTATGTGTATATATATATGCATGTTTGTATGTAAAAACATATATATACATGCACATATACACATACATATATACATACATATATACATACATAGACATGCATACATACATACATACATACATACAAACAAGCACATGCATACATACATTCATACATACATACACACGCACATACATACAAACACACACACACACACATATATGATGTTTACCACCATTTATTTCAAAGATTTAAATAAATATATTATCTTCCCCGCCTTCTATAAAATCTCAAGCCAATTTGTTTTCTTTTCTTTTTTTTTTGTTCTTGTTTCTCTTTTCCTTTAGAAAGATTCTCCAAAATGAATTTACTTTATGTGGATGGACTGTTCCGTTTATTTTATTTTATTTTTCTCTAAATACCGAAGCAAGTTTATTGTTACTGTTGGCATAGTTTATGTGCGAAGAGTCATGTTTCGATCTCAAGTTGTTACCGTTTTCACTCTCAATATCCTTTTATTGTTTTGTTTTCAGTATTATTATTTTTGTTATTATTTTTGCCTTATTTATTTATACTGTATTATTTTTACTTTT
>NC_068982.1:106376756-106377337 GCF_001194135.2 Octopus bimaculoides
CTCTTCCTCTCTTTCTGCCAAATAATTAATAAGATACACGAAAACTTGTACGTGTGTGTAAATGTATATATATATATATATATAATATCATATGTATATCATATTATACATACGAGCATATATATATATATATATATTATTTATTTATTCTTATATCATATCATGCGTGTGTATATATATGTGTATATATATATGTGTGTGTATATATATATATATATACATATATGTGTATTTATATATATATACATATATGTGTATATATATATATATGTGTGTGTGTGTGTGTGTGTGTGTGTGTGTGTGTGTGTGTGTGTGAATATATATGTATATGCATATATATGTATAAAGATACACACACATATACACTCAATTTTGGCGTTTCTATTCTGGAATATTCACCGCTACAATCATTACTATCAGCGACAAATCACAATCCAGCATTACAATTCCTCCTTCCCTATTCATTTTGCAATTGTTTTTCATCACCCCATCATGGCAAACTGATTTTTGCACCCTTAGCCTAAATTCATTTCTTCATTAGATAACTATATATATATATATATATATATATATATATATAT
>NC_068982.1:106377924-106382545 GCF_001194135.2 Octopus bimaculoides
CAATAAAATATTTTTTTATCCACCTTGTATATTTACTGACACTTACCTTCTTTAGTTTTTTTTTCCTTGCCTTTGTTGCCCTTTCATTTACTTCTCTGTACTCCTCAACTCTTTCTACTCATCTCCTCTCTGCTTCTCTGCTTCTCTTTTCTCTCTCTCTCTCTCTCTCTCTCTCTCTCTCTCTCTCTCTCTCCTTCTCTCACTCACTCTTTCTTATACTATGATTTCTCTTTCATACGCTTCTTTTTTCATTTTTCGCTTTACACACACACACACACGCACACACACACACACGCACACACACACACGCACACACACACACGCACAAATGCATACACAAACACATACACACACATATGTAGACAGGCAGACAGACAGACAGACAGATAGATAGATAGATAGATAGATAGATAGATAGATAGATTGATAGATAGCTAGACACATTCATACGTACTTATATACGAGGTACGTTCAAAGAGTATCCGATTTTATTTTTACCAGACAAAGCCAACGCTGCGGGTACAAAATCTCTTGGATGGTAATGTCACCCCTCCTGCGCAAGTGCGAAAATTTTCACGCCGCTAGACCGCGTCAATTCTCGGTTGTTACGCCCAGAATATAGACGTGTTGTGCGCGCGCTCGTCGGATTTTCGCTTGCATGCATGATGACTGAACGCATCAAGCAGAGGCCATAAATCCATCAACAATGATGAGGATCTTCATGAAGTTTGGGATGTAGTTCGCACACTCCTGCATGTTCTGTGCTTCTGCCGCACCACCAGTAGCTTGGGAACAAATTTCGCCGACACTCTCCGTATGCATAAATTTTCCGTAAAAATGGAAATCACTCAGCCTGTGTTTATTTCCACTTCGTGAGCAATTTCCTGGATTGTTACATCACGGTCTTCCATAAAGTATCTCTTGCATAAAAATCACAGCATATCTTTCTTGTCTTCATGTCAAGGATTACAGTCATTGCGATATTAACTTTTCCAAGAAGAAACGTTGGGTTGCTTGTAGTTCTGCCGTTACAACAATATTGTATGGTGACCACCGTTGCGATTAATCATCCAAAATGAATGTTCTCTACACAACCAGCAGTGTTTCTTTGTTCTTTTTAATTGTTGTTGTTGCAGAGTTACCATCTTAGCAATGTGTACGTGAAAAGATGCATCACCACTTATCCATACATTTAACTCCATGTCACGCACTGACATTCTGGGTTTAAATACCTCCAAGTACTGTGAATGCTGACTGCGGCGTGTTTGCAGGCTGACAGCAAAAAGCTTGAAACTCTCTAATATCAAATTGCACGTTGTTTTCTTTAGCTTACTTGAATACTGCATTTAAGTTTTACTGCAGATTTGTAACTACATCAGGGTTGTTAACTGCCTGTTAACATTGTTAGCATAGCCAGTGGCAGTCGCTGCCAGTACATCTGCAACTCTCTCAGTCTTCCAACTATACAAAGATGGTGACATATCATATTGTGGTGGACTTTACCAAAGACTTTTGTACGTTTACGTTTGAATGACAGAGTAATCGTTTTAGTACTCATCCAAAATGCTACAGAAGTTGTGTGAAGTAGCTTCTTCGCGAGTAAGATCTGTGCTGAGTATCAGTTGACAAGCAATTGTTTTCTAAGAAGCAATTGTCTTCTAAGAAGATGATCATTTTTTCTCTGAATTCTTTTTATGACTTTACTCATATGAGAAGTCAGAAAGATAAACCTGTAGTTTTTAGCATCTGCACTGCTTCCCTTTTTTAATGAATGAGGCATAATATGCTTTCCAACAATTTTTTAGGAAATTTCTCATATGCCAGGAAGCTTTGAAGAAACACGTGAAGTGTCTTTAGCCTAAAGCCTGCTAGCATGTTTGTTCGAGAAATGCTGCAAATTCATTGAGACCTGTTTTTCAGTTTCAGTTCATTTCATCTATGACTGGTATTACATCTCTCTCCTTTATGTCGATGAAATCGATGGTTATTGTTTCCTTGTGTAAAGCTGTGATGGCAAAAAACTAATCTAGCTCATATATTTGCATATGTCCTAGTGAAAACGAGGAACCGCTTTTGAAATGGCCACTTATCCTTATGGGGTCTGCAATCAGTGGGTTACCTCCTTGGAACAATGGCCTTTTTTTTTTAAAGCACTGTTGCTCGCTCGCTTGGAAATTTACAGACCTTAGAATACGTTTCTATATTCCAAACAGCCTTGATTTTACTTTTTGATTTCTTCTTTTCATGGCA
The DNA here is from genome assembly GCF_001194135.2 of Octopus bimaculoides. NCBI lineage: Eukaryota > Metazoa > Mollusca > Cephalopoda > Octopoda > Octopodidae > Octopus > Octopus bimaculoides. The sequence continues at coordinate 106,380,175 of NC_068982.1, forward strand.
GTATTTATTTTTGTTTTCTATTTCTAAAAGTATCTTTTTAGGCAAAATTGTCCATTTAAACAATTAGATACCTTTATTCTATATCTCATAACAACTCTTTCTCTGGGAATTATATTTTTGTATCTTCTGGTCATTTTTTCTGAGAGAAATTTAATGCATGTAGCTGGCATTGTTGACATAAATTGCTGAAGTTTTGTGTCTAGTCTCGTATAAAAAGACTGTCTACTAGTTACATTAGAAGTTTAATTTTCAATCGTTTTCCAGTTTTATGAAATTTCAGGCTGCATAAAGCGTGAGTGCATGTGCAGGTTGCACATATACGGTTTTCCTTGGACTATTTGCGGTAAGATGGGTTTCAGTAATTACCATGCATATTCCTTGATTGCATGTCGCGAGATCTCCTAGGTGAAGAGCTTTGTGACATCCAGCAGCAATACTGGAGTGAAGCTTGTGTAGGTATTAAAGATGACTATCCTAAGTTTGTTATTTGTGATGTACTTACATGTTGGTTCATATGGTTTTAGCTCCGTCTCTGTTCCCCCGTACTGTCTCTGTTCTCTAGTACTGCTGCTCGGCTACCGCAGTACTCATTATGTTGGCATATTTTTATTTGGTGAAGGCAGATGGTATGCATTGTGTCTTCTTTTAGTAGGTGCTCAGGCCTCTAAATTTCGGGTATTTCTCGCTTTGCTTGTGAAGTCTGCAAGTCTTGTTTGGGTGTGGTTTTCTGCATTCCAGTTAGTTTCGCGGAGAACACTTACCCATTTTATCATAACACTGGAAGAGGTTGGGGATTAACAAAGAAGTAGTTAATCCCCTCTTTTTCGTGCCAGCAGGATCCTGTTAGATAGAGCTTACGTGCGATTTGGATTCTTTCAATTATTCTTTTGGTGTCTTTGCTTTTAGTTCTGATGTAGGAGCTTTGACTTTTACTTCTAATTTGCGAACTGAATCTGTTAAAATGATAGATTGCACAACTTTAACCCATTACCTACCAGTGATCTCATATGAGATCACTTAAAAATTACAAATTTCGTAATTATCTGTTAATATTTACACATATCTAACCTTTTTGCTATATCTACTAGGTATATTTCTCTGATATTCAAATGAGGTTTGCTAATTTTTCACCGAATATCTCGCTTATTTCTATTTAAAATATTATTTTGAAATGTTATTTTGATCATTCCAGCGTGTTTCTAAGGTTGTTTTATGCTAGAAATCAATGTTTCATAAAAAAAATTCCAGTTAATAGAATTATGGGAGGTAATGGGTTAACTTGCTCAATTCCATCATTGTTATTTGCTTTCTTCAGTGGTGGTATTGGAATCGTTTATGTAGTTGCCTCTTTGGTATGATCATGGCTTATATTGTAAACCTAATCCTTCTAGACTTCTGGAGTTTCTGGAAATTCCATTACTACTTTAACCCTTCCTCTTTCATGTACGGTCTGTAACTTCACCATAGTATAAGAACGGGTAAATAAATTCTTTCTTTGTTTTATAGTTTGTAAAGTAATGACGTCTGTAATTAGACTGTTGGGGAAATTATTCATCCATAATCTATGCCATTAGAAAATGGTGAACGTCTTTACTTACCAATTTCGCTTCATCTCCTGAATTCTAGATTTTAAGAGCCTTGGATTTTTTGGCTTCCAACTATGTTTCTATCTTTGATAAATTCTACTGAGAGACTCAACAGTACTATAACAAAAAACCCAAACGATTGCAAAAACAACTGAAATAACATCACAATAAAAAATGTCTTTACAGAAAAATTAGTAATTAACTACGGCAACACGTGTGTGTGTGTGTGTGTGTGTGTGTGTGTGTGTGTGTGTGTGTGTGTGTGTGTGTGTGTGTGTGTGTGTGTGTGTCTGTAAGTCTGTGTCTGTGTATGTATCTTATACTTGTTTCAGTCATACGACTGCGACCATACTGTGTTAGGCATATGTGAGTGTGGGCTCCTGTTTTGAGGTATAACATCTGAAAAAAATAGATATTGTCTTCTGTTTGTCCATAATAATATGTAAAAGAAAAGAAAAGAACGGAAAAAATTCCCCACGTGCTCCTTTCTCCAACATAAAAATCTAATGAAACAAACACAATAGATTTTACATCTATATATAAATGAGAGTGTATGTATGTATGCATGTGAAAATGTCACGGAAACTGTGTTCTTGAGAAAGACGGATTTGATTTTCGAAATCTGTATCCCAACGGCAAGGTATTCGATTATAATTAATTAAAAAGTTTAATTTGCTACGAGAAATAACTCAACTTTTAGATCGACAAATCTCTCTGTCTCCACCAGTGCCTCTCTCTCTCTCTCTCTCTCTCTCTCTCTCTCTCTCTCTCTCTCTCTCTCTCTC
>NC_068982.1:106385072-106390072 GCF_001194135.2 Octopus bimaculoides
GAAAAGGAAAGGCCGATCAATAGGGATCGTGTATCACACAGTAATGTTCTCGTGTAAAAAGAGGGGAGGACAGTTTAGGTTTAGCCGTGGAAGGAAAAGCCTACGGAAAAGACCACGGTAACCTTGGTCAATATTCTCATTGAAGAAACTATAACAGTAAGTGACTCTCTTTTGCCTTTTTGTTTTATTTTTTTTTCTTGTTCATAGGGTTATGCTCAAGATGGCTCCGTCGTTCACACGTGCCAGATAGATAGATAGATAGATAGATAGATAGATAGATAGATAGATAGATAGATAGATAGACACTGATATATAAAGACAGGCACAAAACAACACACATATAGTATAGAGAACTCATATTTTTTTTAAGTATATCCACAGAATAGGCATGTATGCACACACACATAATCTATGCGTTTCTATTTATATAATGTGTGCATTTGAAATACATGTACGAATGTGACTTCATATATGAATATATATACGTATATGAACACAGCGGTACATCGTTATACACGTATACATATACGTAAGTATATATACATATATACACACATACATACATATATATACACGCAAGCATGCATATACACGCTTACATGTATGTATATATATATTATATATATGTGTACGTATGTATATATATATATATATATATATATATATATATATATATATAAACATATACGTCAGTAAATATTCATGCACACATACATGTGTGTGTATGTGTGTCTGTGTGTCTATGTGTGTGTATTTAATTTTGCCATCCAACTTCTTAATTCCTTTAATCTTTGCTACATCAGTAACTTTCCTAATTTCTAACTAATTAAACTTGTTTTTAACCTATAATATTCAAGTTTACTTTTTCCAGAACCTTTAATGTCACGCACGCCTGAACACACGCGCACACATCAATGCATGCAAAAATATATGTGTTTATACATTACATAGTTACTTGCATATAAACATACATACATACATACATACATACATTCATAGAGACGTAAATATATTCATCCGTACATGCATATACATACTTAAATACATAGATATACCTAAGCACATATATACCTATCCACACATGGATGAATGTATACAAACACGTTTATATATTAAAAAAAAATGACATGAAAAAGAAAAAAATAATAATTGTGATGACGACGACAACGACGACGCTGATCACAAACGATGACGACAATTCACGTTGCTGATGTTGACATTGATGATGATGATGATGATGATGATGACGACGACGACGACGACGAGGACGATGACGATGATTGCAGCATGATGGTGATTATGATGATGATGTAGATGATCATGACAATGATCATGATAACAATCACGGCGATGATGATGATGACGACGATGATGATGATGGTGATGATGATGACCATCATCATAATCATCATCGTCGTCATCATCATCATGTTGATATCGATCACGGCGATGATGACGATGATGATTCTTTTTATGATGATGATGATGATTGTTTTTAAGGTGATGATGATGACGACGACGACGACGACAATGACGTTGATGGCGGTGGTAGTGATGATGATGATGATGATGATGATGATGATGATGATGACGATGACGATGATGATGATGATGACGATGATGATGAGGATGATGATGATGATGATGATGATGATGACGATGATGATGATGATGATGATGATGATGATGATGGTGATGATGGTGATGATGATGACGATGACGATGATCATGATCATGATGATGATCATGATGATGATGGTGATGGTGATGATGATGATGAATATGATGATGAGGAGGAGGAGGAGGATGGTGATAATGATGGTGATGATGATGACGATGATGATGATGATGAAAAGGAAAAGAGATTTAGCGAAATGACAAAAAAAAGATAATAAATGTACCCCTGTTAATATACAACATATAACTAATTTTACTGTCCTGTGCTAATATATACATGCAACTCTCTGAAGACAATCTTTTCCACTTCCCCCTCTCTTTTTCCCTTCTTTCACTCCCTCACTCTCCCTCCTACCTTTCCTACTACGCTGGAATACGTTGTTTCGCTTTGCCTTTAATATAAAATCGGTTACAGCGACCAAGATGTGTTTGTCGTACGGCTTGCCAGTGCATATTGACTTATCACTTATCAACTTTTCATCAAAGCCACATTGGCACCTCTCCCCCTAATCTCCGCTGACGTTTTTTCCCTTGCATCGACCTCAATCTCAACACCTACTACCACCACCGCCGCCGCCGCCGCCGCCCTCGCCACCCTCGCCGCCGCCTTCAGCAACCACCATCGCCACTACCACCATTACTACTACTACTACCACCATTACTACTACTACTACTAATAATAATAATAATAATAATGCTACTACTACTACTACTCCTCCTACTACTACTACTACTACTACTCCTACTCCTACTACTACTACTACTACTACTAATAATAATAATAATAATAATAATAATAATAATAATAGTAACAATAATAATAATAATAATAATAATAATAATAATAATAATAATAATAATGATAATAATAATAATAGTAACAATAATAATAATAATAATAATAATAATAATAATAATAATAATAATAATAATAATAATAATAATGCTACTACTACTACTACCACTACTACTACTACTACTGCTGCTGCTGCTGCTGCTGCTAGCGGTGTCGCTTGCTTCCCCCCTTCCACTTCTTGCTCATCATTCGTCTTCCCACTTTCCCGAAATGTAGATCTCAGCAGCTCCCAGCCGCATCACACCTACACTAATCAAGAACGAAATCGAAAGTCAACAACAATAACAACAGTAACAATAACAGCAGTAGCAGCAGCAACAACAACGACAATAACAATAATCCTTTCTACTAAAGGGACAAGGCGTGAAATTTTGTGGGTGAGGGGAGTAGTAGATTACATCGACCCCCCAGTGCTTCACTGGTACTCAATTTATCGACCCCCGAAAGGATGAAAGGCAAACTCGGCCTCGGCGAAATTTGAACTCAGACCGTAGAGTCTGACGAAATGTCGCTAAACATTTTGTCCGGCGCGGTAACGATTGTGCCAGTTCACGGCCTTAACAACGACAACAACAACAACAACAGCAACAACAACAGCAACAACAACAGCAACAATAGTAATAATAATAATAATAATAATAATTATTATTATTATTATTATTATTATTATTATTATTATCTTTTCTGCTATAGGCACAAGGCCTGGAATTTGTGAGGAGGACACTAGCCGAGTATATCGACCCAGTACTTAACTGGTACTTAATTTATCGACACCGAAAGGATGAAAGGCAAAATCGACCTCGGCGGAATTTGAACTCAGAACGTAGCGACGAGCGAAAGCAATAATAATAATGAAGAGGAGGGGAATTTCTTTCATGTGCCCTAAGGACATCAAATGAGAAGAACATTGCAAGGGTAATTCAAAATTTATGTAGTGGTTCACATAAATATAAAGGAAGAAGAAAGAAGAGGGGAAATGTGATAAAAAAAAAAAGGTACACATAGTATACAAAATATGCGAATACATGAAATATGCAGTCCTCAAACTGGAGAAGCAGCAAAGTAAAGCTAATCAAAGAATTCCACAAATCCAGGATCATCCTGCCCACCAAGGACATTAGCTCTCTCTAACTGTTGTTCTCCACTCTACAACTGCATGCTTAGAATAGATCCACTCAGTCACTTTTGCCATAGTCATCCGCCTTTTGACAAATTCGCTGGGAGGGAGAGCACTCATCTCTTTGTTCCTACTATCTTTTCCAAGTGAGACTCGAGAGAAAGGTTTTGACTGAAGAGGAAAGTATCAGTCTTCAATCCGTTCAGTCTCTTCCACCACACAACTGTCTTTCACTATACCTGCAGGAGGGACACCGTGCTCCGACTTGTGAAAGGCGATTGGGAGTTGGGAGGACGATCCTCACGATGGAGTCGGCCGATAGCTGGATTCGTTCCTCATAACTTCCCAATTCAACAATATTCGGACAGTGTCTCAGTGCGTGCAGTACGGATCCGTTGGTTTATGTCCTTCTCGGACGTTCCTGCCTGGCGGTATTTTCGTACTCGTGGAGTTTATCTTGAACTGCTAGTACCCCTCGGTAGCACTACCAGGCTAGGGGTTTCTTGAAGTTATACGTGATAGTTTCCGACACAGAAGTCCTCTAAGACAAACGAACTCATCCTCATCAACGCCTAGTGTTTCGCTCACCTACCACTAATTTTCTATATATTGCTAACGGAGAACTTCCATCGCGTGCGTTGTCCGACTAGTAGAGGGCAATCCAGGTGCTAGGCGCTCACAGTTGGTCTTTTCTTGACTCAGAACTGTAGTTCCGTCAAAAAGATGGGCTGCAGAAAAACGTGTATTACAAACGGAGACCACGCCTGCTCTTACTGTGCAAGAAAATCTGCAGGTGGCGCAGCCTCAGCGTGTATCTGCATGTCAGCAGCCACGGCATGCCGAGCCCGTCTTCTAGATAACGTTTGTGATCTGTAACATAAGTACAAGGCAAGACATTTAAAGCGGAAAATTGACCTCAGAGAATAAAAATGTCCTTAACGAGATTTGAGTGCTGAGGTTAGGGTTAGGGTTAGGGTAACAACTATTGTCCATATTTCTATCGTTCAATCACTTTATCAAAGTAATACTAACAAGAGCACTCAGAGAGCGCAAACCTCCGCCAAGGTAACACCAACGTCCTTTCAACGATTAGACAGTGATTATTTTTAAAATGAGAATATCTGAAATAAACTCCACTGCTCTAACAAACGAGAATACTAAATATGAACCCAACCGCTCTCAAAAATTAAGTAAAAAAAAAAAAAAACAGGAAAAATAATCCAGAATCCTTGTCCGGTACCAGATCGATCCCAAAATCTAATCAGTTCGTGCCAGTCACGAGGGTAAACATCCTTGAAAATTTCAACCAAATCCATCCAGCGGTTCTTGAGGTATCTTGTCCACGGACAA
>NC_068982.1:106395741-106400563 GCF_001194135.2 Octopus bimaculoides
GGGGGGAAGAGGACTAATTGGATGCGAACACAGCACTAGAGTAGAAGAAAGCAACATAGCATGGTATGTAAAAAAAATGCCACAAAACCGCAATAATTAGAAGTCAGAAGGTCAGGCTTGTGTACGATGAAAGATTGCAAAGATAAAGCACTATACAAGAAATTGAAAACGAATGAAACTGAAAATAGGTGGGTAAAGAAAAGAATGCATAGGGATGTTGAAGGTAAGACAGGCAGAGAAAAAAGATGGCTGTGATTTAAAACCAGAAAAGGAGGCTCTAATCTGTGCTGCCCAAAAGCAAGCACTAAGAACAAACTACATAAAATACAGAATAGACAACACAGCAGAAAGTGATAAGTGCAGAATTTTTGGACAAAACGGTGAAACCTGAAGGCATCGTCGAAAATAGAAATGCAAAGATCCTATGGGATTTTATGATTCAGTGCGACCATGAGATTGAGAATAGGAAGCCAGACATAGTCTTAATTGAGAAAGAAAGCAACCTATGTTGGATCATAGATATAGCATACCTAGCTGACAACAAGGTATGTAATAAGGAAGAAAGAAAAGTCGAGAGATATGACTGGTTAGCTTGGGAAGTTAAGCAGTTGTGGTCGATGAAAAAGGTAGCAGTAGTACCGATAATTGTCGGATCCCTGGGAACAGTGAGCCAAAATCTCGAGAATTACATGGAACAAATAGGGGCTGCAATAAGGGTGGAGCACTTACAGAAAACAGCACTACTTGGAACTGCTCAAATACTGCGGAAGGTGCTCGAAAAATAAGAGGTGTTATCTTAATTCACTGGTAGTGAACAGCTGACACTGTAGTACATCTCCAGCGTTAGAAGCTGCGCAAAGGCAATAATAATAATAATAATAATAATAATAATAATAATAATAATAATAATAATAATAATAATGATAATGATGATGATGATGATGATGATGATGATGATGATGATGATGATGATGATGATGATGATGATAAACATTGCAGTCCTTCTGATCAAAATACTGTCAAAAAAAGACGTGGAGAAATTGTCGAAGGACAAAGACCTCGAAATTGAATTATTCAAAATGTGGGGCATGAAGGTAAAAACAATACCAGTAGTAAACCTCCAAACAAAATTAACAAACCGACTGTCTCATATGTTTGCTCCACCTTTCATTAAATTTGTTAGACAGTCGGTTCACTCTCTTAACCCTTATCTTCAAACCGAGCAAAGCTAGAAGTTAATGAGGACCTGTTCGGCATGGATCAGTCTTGCCCTCATCTTTAATAAACGCATTCGCCATCTTCACAAATATCCGTCAATTGTAAATAATGAAAATAATGTTATTGTCATTCTGCTGATATAGCTATTGTTTTTGTTGTTTATTTTCGGATATTTTTTGCTATATTTATTATGTTTTTAAATTCCTTATTGCCTTATTGTTTATTTCTTTATTCATCACAGGGAGCTAAATATAGAGGGGACAAACGAGGACAGACAAAGGGATTAAGTCGATTACATCGACCCCAGTGCGTAAATGGTACTTATTTAATCGACTCCGAAAGGATGAAAGGCAAAGTCGACCTCGGTGGAATTTGAACTCAGAACGTAACGTGTAGTTGTGGACTTAGCTACTATTCCTTACTATCTTTGATTCTGTGATATTTTGGTCGTTTAAATTCTTCTCGTTGCTTTGAGTTGCATTTCCTGCGGTTGATGCTGTGCGTATCAATTTCGAAGATGATGTGGTGATGATGGTGATGATCTTTTGTCTTTTTAATCTTTTGTTTCAATCATTTGACTGAGACTATGCTGAAGCACCACCTTAAAGGGCTTTAGTACAACAAATTGACCCCAGGGTTTATTCTTTGTAAGTCTAGTACTTATTCTATTAGTTCTTTGGCCGAACCACTAAGTTACGGGGACGTAAAAACATCAGCACCGGTTATCAAGCGGTGGTGGGGAGATAAACACAGACATAAAGACTCACACACACACACACACATATACTCTTTAACTCTTTAACTTGTTTCAGTCATTTGACTACGGCCATGCTGGAGCACCGCCTTTAGTCGAGCAAATCGACCCCAGGACTTATTCTTTGTTAGCCTAGTACTTATTCTATCGGTCACTTTTGCCGAACCGCTAAGTTATGGATGTTATGTATGTATTTGACAGGCTTCTTTCAGTTTCCGTCTACCAAATCCACTCACAAGGCATTGATCGGCCCGAGGCTATAGTAAAAGATACTTGCCCAAGTTACCACGCAATGGGACTGAACCCGGAACCATATGATTGGGAAGCTAGCTTCTTACCACAAAGCCACAATGATAATGACAGTGAGGACAACGAAGACGATGAAGACGACGATGATGATGATGGGGGTAGTAAAGACGATGATAGTTATAATCTCTGCGATAGGTCGTCGTAAGTGGTAGTAATGGTGGTGATGACGGTGTTTACTGTAACAGCTGTTACAACCATTTTACGACAAGATAAACACAATGTCAAATGCTCCACACTGATACAGTTTGCTTCGCTTTTTTTTTATTTTTTTTAGGAATATGGAAATGGTTTGGTTAGGAGAAATCTAAACTAAACAACAATAGTTATATAACTGCAACAGAGAACAGCAACAACAAGAATTAATAATCCATTCTACTAAACGGACAAGGCCTGGAATTTTGTAGGAGGGTACCGGTCGATAACATCGACTCCAGTGTTTTACTGGTACTTAGTTTATCGAACCCGAGAGGATGAAAGGCAAAGTCGATCTCGGCAGAAATTGAACTTAGAACGTAAAGGCGGACGAAATACCGCTAAGTATTTTGCACGGCGTGCTAACTATTCTGCCAGCTCGCCGCCTTAACAACAACAGTAATAATATTTATGATAATCCTTTCTACTATAGGCTCAAGATCTGAATTGGGGGTGGGGGTAAGTTTATCACAACGACCCCAGTATTCAACTGGTACTTATTTTATCGACCCCGTAAAGGATGAAAGTCAAAGTCGACCTTGGTGGAATTTGAACTCAGAACGCGAAGACGGACGAAATACCGCTAAGCAAGCTGACGATTCAGAATCGTCCGGCAAGCTGACGATTCAGAATCGTCCGGCAAGCTGATGATTCTGCCAGCTCACCGCCTTAACAATAACGATAATAATGTTAATAATAATATTTTATTTATTTACCACACTAAGATCGAAGGCAGTACAGGAAATGTGAGAGTGTGTAAAGCATCTGCTTGAGCTTGAGTAGCACGCATTCAACATGATTCACCAAAAACCGAACTGAACTGTGGATTCGATGCCATGTTGCACCGCTGTAATCCGAGCGCATCCAACGATTTTCGTTCCATCAAGTCTTAAAATATGCGCCTTAGCATCGACAATACAACCTTCGTGCTTCGCATTGAACAATTAGTCGAGAAGCAATTTCGCTGCAAGCGTGTCGGTCACAATAGCTTTCCTTAAACGCCTCTTCTAAGTCTCTAACCAGGGTTCCCTGTAATCTAGTTTTTTTCTATCGTTAGTCTCTTGCTGTTGGCACTCCGTCACTTACGACGTCGAGGGTCCAGTTGATCCGATCAACGGAACAGCCTGCTCGTGAAATTAACGTGCATGTGGCTGAGCACTCCACAGACACGTGTACCCTTAACGTAGTTCTCGGGGATATTCAGCGTGTCACAGTGTGATAAGGCTGACCCTTTGAATTACAGGCACAACAGAAACAGGAAGTAAGAGTGAGAGAAAGTTGTGGTGAAAGAATATAGCAGGGTTCGCCACCACCCCCTGCCGGAACCTCGTGGAGCTTTAGGTGTTTTCGCTCAATAAACACTCACAACGCCCGGTCTGGGAATCGAAACCGTGATCCTATGAGCGCGAGTCCACTGCCCTAACCACTGGGCCATTGCGTCTCCACAGTCTCTTACTAAAGCTAATGAATTCTGATCTAATCGGTCCTTTCAGAGAGAACTCTTATTTGTTGTTGACGATTGTTACCGTTAATCGGGCTTTATGAATTTACTAATTCATTCTCGGTAAACTCTGCACGCGGGGAAAGGTGGGTCCAGTATTCAGTAAGGAGCTAGCTATCTATTCAGTGGTTCAAGAAAACGGGGTTAGATTTGGAATCAGTCTGAGGTATAGCGTTTAATGTTTTTATTCCTTCATCCATTCTTTCCTTCTGTCATAAGTATATATCGCTTTGTCTGTAGTGTCCGTACTAGTATCGATAGTATGTGTTGTTGTTGTTGTTGTTTGTTCCTTCTTGAGCCATGCCTGACTCATAAGGGCCGGTTTCCACGGTTTTATTGGCGTATAGGTTCCCCACCTAGACGAGACGCCGGTCCGTCGCAGGTGAGTTGCTAAATGCAGGAAGAAAGATTGAGAGAAAGTTGTGGAGAAAGAGTCAGCAAAGGTTCTCCATGACATTCTACCGGAGCCACTTGGAGCTTAGGTGTTTCGCTCATAAACACACATCACTCGGTCTGAGATTTGAACCCATGATCCCTTGACTGCGAGTCCGCCTCTCTAAACACTTGGCCATGCGCTTCCAAATCTATAGTATGTTAGGCTTCTTAATTTTTTTTTTGTGGAGCGGGTGGTTAGAAATAAGGTAAATTTTTTTCCGTGCTCCTTGTTTCCAAGTTTGGTTTGTATGCATCATTCTTTTTCAAATTTTACGTTGTTCTTCAACCTATCGCTCTTTCTCTATTCATATTCTGTATAAAATATATTCACTTGTTCTGCCATTTACGTTTGTGTGTGTGTGTGTGTGTATATATATATATATATATATATATATATATATATATATATATAT
>NC_068982.1:106401649-106405887 GCF_001194135.2 Octopus bimaculoides
ATATATATATATATATATATATATATATATACATATATATATATATATATACGTACATACATGTGTATGCACATATGTCTGTACAATTATATGTATATACATGTATATGCACGTATCCGTGAGTGTACGCATGTATGTGTGTTTACATGGACAAGTGCATACATACATAACATGCATACACACATATAGATAGACAGACATACGCGTACACAAACACATACATGCATACATACATACATACATACATACATACATACATACATACTTATTTATCTGTATCTGTATGCATCAATGGGTGGTTAGTTGTCCGTTTGCTGCAACATTTGTTAATTTTTTTCTTCCTTTTCACTTTCCCATTTTTATACCACAAAATCTCTTTTCCCGATTATGTTCTCTTCTCATACTGTTTCACTTTCTATATATTCTTAACATATCACACTGAAACCCCCTCACTATTTCTCTCTCTGTGTCTCTGTCTCTGTCACTCATTTTATCTCCTCTTCCCGCTACTACTACTCTCTCATTCACTGCTATCCGCTCCCTTTTTTCCATCCCCGCTCTTTTACCACTTTGCCTTTGTCTTATTCTAAACGTCATTTGCCCACGGCCAGCATCTTGAAATCTATTGTTCGTTCTATACACTTCTTGTAGGATATTGTACCTTGTGTAGCACTTCCGTTTCTCTACTAGCATTAACGAGACCTGGCGTTTGTCTGAACACGTTGTTAAGTGGACTGACTCAGTGGCGGCCCTCAAACATCTAACACCTCCAGGCGCTATGTTTGCTTCTCAGTCAAACAGTCAGCGCTGTAAAGCTTGCAAGGATCTGTGATGCTCGCTTCCCAAAACAAATCGCTTGTTGGTCCCGCAGAGCGCTCCCATTCTAGACAAACACGCTGCATCCTGTTTGCAGCAAATCTCTTATTTTCAATAGATTGACCCTCCTACTTGCAGCCCACGAATTCTAAGAAAAGCAGTTCCGATCAAGGAGGAGGGTAGATATCCTGTCCTAGTTACTTTCTAGTAAAGTAACTAGACAGAAAGAAAAAAGAAAAAGAAAAAGGAATAGTTATGTCGATAATGGTGGTGACGGCGAGGAAGACGAGAAGAAGAAGAAGAAGAAGAAGAAGAAGAAGAAGAAGAAGAAGAAGAAGAAGAAGAAGAAGAAGAAGAAGAAGAAGAAGAAGAATGATTGTAACAATTGTAGAGCATACACATGCAAACACACAGATGCAAACGCGTAACTAGCCAACGTACAAACTGTTCAATGCATATACATATGCAATAACCCACACACACACATGCACATACGCAATGCACATACATATTCAAAAAAAAGAAAGTGCTACAAACAGTTACAAATACTCTCGGACATGCAGGCAACTCTAATGCATGCACATGCATAAACATATATATATATATATATATATATATATATATATATATATACACACACACATGCATATATACACAAAAACACAATCACGTAGAGACGAGGGAAAACAAGCAAATACACATTACGCATACATATTCAAGTACATACACATATGCATATACACGTGTGCAGATTTATACCCAAGAAAGCATGCACCAGAAGCGCATACAAACATACAAACGCATACATGCACTATCGCTGACGTATAGATATGCATACACACAAGGCCATAATCCAAAGAGATACATTGAGAATCGACATTTCTATGTCTGTTTGCTTTGTCTGAAGACATTCTCTCTTCCTTTCCACTTTTATTGAAAGAATCGAGGAGCTACAAAGCTAATTTACTTTTTGCTGTGTAGATTTATATATAGCTTTTTATATATTGTAGGTTTATATATAGCTTTTTATATATTGTAGGTTTATATACAGCTTTTTATATATTGTAGGTTTATATACAGCTTTTTATATATTGTAGGTTTATATACAGCTTTTTATATATTGTAGGTTTATATATAGCTTTTTATATATTGCAGATGCATATATAGATTTTTATATATTGTAGATGCATATATAGATTTTTATATGTTGTAGATTTATAGATGTATATTTTTATATATTATGTTTTATTCATATATGTTTTTCGTTTATTTTCATTACCATTTTGTTTTTCTATTATTTTGTTGTTTGGTTCTTGTACCAATTTTGTATTGTATTTAATTGTAGCTTGTTGTATTTTTTTTTTCTTTCACCTTGCTCAAAACTGAAGTGTGTTGACCAAACTTCTATCAAAACCAACAAGCTCTCCTCAACAGAATAATTCAGTGTTCAAATATATCATCAGTATTACCACAGCCAAACCAACACAGGACTCTTGTTTGCATCCAGCAAGTCAGATTTTCTTTTCTGCTTTCTAATTCTTTTGTCACAGTTACTATTTTTTTTTCTTATTCTCTTCTAAGTAGTATTATTTGCTGACGATGTTGTAATTATTGCTGTTGTTATTGTTGTCGTTGCTGCTGTTGATGATGATGATGATGATGATGATGATGATGATGATGATGATGATGGTAAGCTTTAAAGAATTCACTAGAGACGGTGAAGAGAATAGTATTATATCGGATGTGAGTTTTTGATTGAGCAAATCGAACTATCTCCTAATATTATCTGATAAATCTGAAATACTTTGACCAATAAAGATAAACAACCTGCAAACACACTCATACACGTTGGTATACACACACACACACACACACACACACACACACACACACACACACAAACAAACATACATATTTACATACATACATACATACATACATGTATGGAGAGAGAGATAGAGAGAGAGGGGGAAAATCTCTAGACTTAGAGAAGATATATATGTCTACTCTATGTAATTAATAACTAGCTATATTTATGTTATATGTATATATATATGTATATATATATATATATATATATATATATATATATATATATGGGTGTGTATGAGAGATTGTGTGTGTATGTTCGTGTATATGTGTTTGTATATGTGTAAATGTGTGTATGTATGCCTGTATACATGGTACATTGAACGTGTGTATACATTTGCTTATATTTAAGAATGCCGTGCAGGTCAGAAATATACGTATATTTGCAATGGACAGTATCTATAAATGGATCGCCCTGGGTTTCGACATGGCTTGTCCATTTGTTCAAACAACGAAACAGTCTAAGCGTTGAATTACCATATCTGTAGATGAGATTTCCAACTCGGTATGAGATACAGCTGGACAGTTATATGTGCAATCTACACAACAGGTCTCTAAACAAAACTTGAGTCAACAAGATGCTATAACAAAAAGGTAAATGCCCAAATGTCTCGCCGTGTGAGTGGACTCTGAATTACATGATTGCAAAGCGAATTACTTAACCATTCGGTTCATACGAATAAATGTAAACCGCTGGCTTCTGAAGTATATTCCTGCATTGGTGGCCTTTGTGTTGCAAAGTGCTTGAATTTATAGCCGTATTAGGAAATTCGACGAAAGCTTCTTTTCTTTTTCTCACGTAACTTAGTCCCCTTTGTGTGTGACTCGCTTCACTCGCGTCAGCCGATCAAATTGTGAGATTCAGCGCCATCTTGGATTTAGAACTTTTTGTTATAATAGAATAGAGATTCCTGTCTATAAACTCTAGCATTGCGTGTCGATTAGACATAACCCCGAACATTTAGCCTCCTAATTCTCCAGATCTGAATCCATTGGAGCGTTGTTCAGAGAGAGGTCAATAAACACACCCATAACACCAAAGATTTTTTTTGAAAGCTGCCATAGTCAGAGTAGTGTCCAAAATCAACCAGGACCACTTGATTCGAGTATGTAGATGATTTAGATCTCTTATAGAAGCAGTTGTTGAAGTTGAAGGTGGCTTTGTTGAACACTATTATAGAAAAGGTTTATTTTTATCCTCATACTTTTTTTTGATGAATAAAGTTATTATCTAATATTATTTATGTTTTTTTTTATAAGCATAGATCTGTCTTCAAATATCTTACGCACTCTGTATATACAGGGTTGACCAAAAGTCACTCGACAATAAATCAAAATTCCGTAAATATTTAATATTCAATTTTATTTATTCATTCCAATTTGAATGTTTAATAATTGAATCGTGTGCGTTGAAATCATCGTTTTGCCAAACCATGAAGTTACGGGGACGTAAACAAACAAATACTGGTTTTCAAGTGGTGCAGAGAGTATACAGACTCCAAAAAACCATATAGAAGCACATTTGCATATATATATATATATATATATATATA
>NC_068982.1:106405956-106425319 GCF_001194135.2 Octopus bimaculoides
TATATATAAGGCTTCCCCACAGCTTCCGTCTACCAAATTCGCTACTCTCTATAGTAAGAGACACTTGGCCAAAGTGCCGCGTAGTGGAACTGAACCCGAAACCACTTAAACACACAGCCAGTATTTATTAAAAAAAGAAAGAGAAAAAGAAAGAAAATCACCGGTGCTCCAGCATAGTCGCAGTCAAATGACTCGAACAAGTAAAAGAATATATTAGTATGACATGAAGACTTTCGATAAATTGCTCTAAATTTCTTTTAATTATTTATACATTAAAACTTCTTTACTTTTTACCGTCACGGAATGAACCGTTCATCGATGGTCCCAGTACCATTTTAATTTTTGTATGAGAAGTGGTTGCGAACTCACTCACTTAACACTTCCGGGGAAAGGGCTGATGTGACTGATTCCCTTCAACTCTTCCCACAACACAACGTACACAACATCAAGACAAAGGCTGAGTGGGAGAGATGAAGAAGAATTGACTTTTGTACTTGACTGATACCTTATCTATCGATCCTGATAGGGATGAGAGATAAATGTGACTTTGGTGGTATTTGAACTCAGAACACAGCGATCCACAACAAATGCCGCACAGCATTTAGTCCGACTTTTTAAATAAGGCGGTGAGCTGGCAGAAATGTTAGCACGCCGGGCAAAATACTTAGCAGTATATCGTCTGTCTTTACGTTCTCAGTTCAAATTCCGCCGAGATCGACTCTGCCTTTCATCCTTTCGGGGTCGATAAATTAAGTACTGGCCCCCTCCCCCAAAATTTCGGACCTTGTGCCTCGAATAGAAAAGAATTTGCTTATTAAATCAGAGATGGTAAAATAAGAAATTAAATCTTATTGTACAATGATGTTTTATTTTCATTTATTTATTTAATTATGTTACATTTGCCTTACAGTCACAGGTATTATCTTATTCGTCTATTCGTTCCACCACTTTCGCCGTTTCGTTTCCCTTCCACCACCACCAGCATCACCACTATTACCATCATGTCCCCGCTTGCCTCCGTCCAACTCCTCACTTGCCTAGCTACGTTGAACAAAATTTCTATTAGTTCTGCATTAGTTCGCTATCAACTACAGTTTGTAACCAAATGACTAATCACTTACAAAGACAGAGCAGTGAATACACGGTAGACAGTCGTACAGTTTGGTCCGCTTGCTACATCAATAGAGTCCATTCATTAAACAACGGTGTCCTTAGCCACCGTTGATGGCTTCATTCACGCAAACAAATCTCAGCTTCCCGTACTCACACTCTTCCTCATTCTTTTTCTCTCTCACTTTTGCTCCCCCCCCCTCTCTCTCTCTCTCCTCTCACTTTCTCATTTGTAATTGCAGTGCCGTGTATGACTTTTAGTCATTTTACTTCCTACTGCTTTTCTGTGGGTTTTTTCTCTTTATCTTTGCCACCCCTACCTATTCCCCCGCCTTCCCTCCCTCCCTGTTTTAACTATAACCACTCTCGCTTCATTCTACCTCTTCCCACTACCTCTTCCACCCACCACGGTTGGCAGGTGTCTTTGACGCTGCCAAAGAGTGTCTCATCAGTTAATTTCTAATTAGTCATCGGAGAAAAACTAACATTATGTCAACAAAGAGCGCATTGGTCAAGCGAGGCAACTGTGTACCATTTCAGGACGCTAACCACATTACTATATTGATCTGTGAACAGTCAATCTGTCTCACATCTCATCGACTTACCAATTGAATTGTTACTTTA
The DNA here is from genome assembly GCF_001194135.2 of Octopus bimaculoides. Lineage (NCBI taxonomy): Eukaryota > Metazoa > Mollusca > Cephalopoda > Octopoda > Octopodidae > Octopus > Octopus bimaculoides. Next base: position 106,407,691 of record NC_068982.1, read on the forward strand.
CTAACAACATCGAACAACATTACTTCATCTGGAACAGTATCTAATTTCTTCTGCAAACTGAAACTACATTCCAGTAAGTGGCCTATCAGTCAAATGCATTGTTCTATTACAAATCCTGAGGTTAATGTTTTGAATGCTCACCTCACTTTCATTTCCCATACAAAATAGCAGTTAAACTTTCGAAAGTTTTTTTGTTTTTGTTTTTGCTTTTTTTATCGGTTTGTCAGGGGATGAAGGACAACCTACATTTCCTGTTTTTAATGGCCTCCAACTCTGTGGTAGGGATGGGAAAAGTTATTCCGAGAGAAGAGGCCAAGCTTAAATGCCTATAGCAGAGCTGATTCCGCTAATGGTACCCAGAAGGGCTGGGTCGAGTGGTGGTGTTAAAAACAGCACAGCAGAGACAGCCGTCATTCACAAGCGAGCATAGCTTGGAAACAATAATGATGCTTTCCCTTATTGTTTAAGGTGCCTATGTAGTCGTGAAAATGGACACCCACTTGATTTCTGCACTTCTGACACAGCAGAACATCCAAGTTATGATAGCAGGAAGGAGTAGTGGTCATACAAACACTGGGCATGTGCTCATTACAGCTGAGTAGATTAGAGTAACATTAGTGAAGTGCCTTGCTCAAGGACACAACACTTGGTCTAGAAGTTGAACGCGCGACCTTATGATTAGGAGCCAAACACCGTAACTATTAAATCACGTGCCTTCCCTGGTGGTGTTAAACTGCAGGAAGTATTAAGTCTACCACCCAGGAACAGAAATAGTCTCATCGACGAGATTCAACACTGTCCGTCTACCAAATTTCACTACTCTTTAGAATTCATTCCGGCCATAACCAGCCGAAATTTATTTGTTTGAACCGGCCAAATCCGGCCGTATTCGACTTCTCTACGAAATTGCTAAACAAATAAACAAATCACGTTATTGAATTCTCGTAGCTTTGAGATAATGCGAGATAAAGCCTTTCCTGCCTTTATTCAAATATGAATACGGTGAAATTTTTGAGACCACATAGTTTTTTCAACGTTTGAAGAGAAGTGTTTGTATTAGTATTTATCGATATGACATCGGTAAGTAGCGATTCCGACTTTGAAGGTTTTACGATTGTTGATATACAAAATGTAAAAGAAAGCGACAGTGATTTGGCTTCGGACGAATCTGATATTGATGTTAAGGAATTTTCGTCGGACGACGAAGATTTGATAGTGAAAGTGATGAAAATGATATTAAAGACATTACGGCAATATGGTTGAAAATTACTACATCGACCACAATTCCCGATTTTCACAGAACTGTCTACCTCCCAATGCTCAAGTATTGAACTATCTTGCCCATGAAAACACTTACATGTGTAGTATTGTAATGAGCAATCGCAAAAGGCTACCCTGTGAAATAAGAACAACGAAGTTAAAAAAAGTGGGGACATTCTTCAAAGGCAAAAAGAAAATTTGCTTGTAATATTATATAAAGACAAACGACAAATTTTATTCCTGTCTACCAATGAACAACCTGGTATTGGAGCTGAGAGGAAACCCGTATTAAATATATCCTATAACAAATATAAGGGTGGTGTCAACAAATCCGATCAGTATCAGACATACTACCCAGTCAGAGGACTTAGAAAGAAACGGTGGAGGTACATTTTGTGGTTTTTAGTGATTAACTATTGTTAACTCCTATACTATTTATGTAAAAAGCCACAAGGTAACTCCGCCACCAAAGGACTACGACCCTATGAAATTTCGAGTTGATATCGCATCTCAGTTACGTGAAGGCTTTTCTTCCAGAAAGCACAGAACTGGGAGAAAAGCAAAATTAACTGAGGATGATGTCAATAGAGAAAATATTAACTTTCATAAAGTGGAAAGAATAAATGAAAGTTTGCAGATTGTGTTTGTTGCAAAGAAAAGCTGCAAAACAGTATCAGGTTGAAACTTCGTTTATGTGTTCAGTTTGCAAAGTGTTCTTGTGTAAAAGTGCTTTAGACAATTTCATGACTGAAATATGACCTCGTTATATTTTTTAGTTTGATAGAAATGCAATCATATATTCCTTTCATTTTATTACAACTTTGTGAAAGTGAGAATTACATATTAATTTTCAGTATGTTACATACCTGTATTCACCTTTGTTCTACCTGTTAATGAGCTATTTATTATATGCATTTTGTTATGTAAATGTACTCATTAAATTGCATAAAAGTACATAGCCAATGGTATATTGGCAAGTAAAAGAGTTTTGTACTTTATTTTCAATGAAAATGTTTGAATGAAATATAGAGAAAGAATACAATCTTGTATCGATTATACCTGTATTTTAATTAATTCAAATTAATGTACTTCATTTTGAAAAGTGGTAAAATTGTTGGCGGTTGACATCTGGGATAATTTTCGTTACAAATCAAACAGGTAAGATACATTAAGAGTTTCATTTTTAGTGTTTATCCATAAAGTTATTGCTTTTACACCTGTTAATTAAATTTACCTGCCCATAAAAATCAAATTCAATCAGAAAGATCAGCCAAACTTACATAACTGTAAAGCACTGGTATATAGGCACATACTGACAAAATTTCAAATCTGTATGTAAAGAATTAACAAAGTTACAAGCAAATGTTGTGGACACCCCTCTTGAACCTAATTAGTTCAAAATAATGTGAACAAATAAGCATTACATTTGACAGATTAATCTCAATGCTAAAGGGTTAATCCTCTATAGTCTCAGATAACTGTAACTCAAAGCATCATAGAATTCTAATCTAATATCGACGCTAATGATGGCTTCTTACACTGTATTGTAACAGATATAAAAGTAGAGAAACTGGAATGAAATAAACTTTGTCAACTGTCCAGGTTGTTACATTTTTTGTCGCGCCAGCTTCACACCGATATTCAGCGATGAATCTGATGTTAATTGAATATAAGGATTTGATGCGTGAACGATATATACCAAAAAACAAATTAATACTTATTATTACAGCTTCTAATAAGGCGGTGAGCTGGCAGAATCGCTAGCATGTCGGGTGAAATGCTTACCGACAGTTCTTCCGTCTTCATGTTCTGTGTTAAAATTCTGCCGTGAACGACTTTACCTTTCATTCTTTCGGGGTCAATGAAATAAGTACCTGTTGATTACTGTGAGGATCGATGCAATCGACTTAACCCTCTCCCGAAATCGTTGTCACTGTGCCAAAATTTGAAAATGTTATTCATTTAGGCTTCTAATAAGGCAGCGAGGTGGCAGAATCAGTAGCACGCCGGACGAAATGCTTAGCAGTATTTTGTCTGCCGCAACGTTCTGAGTTCACATTTCGCCGAGGTCGACTTTGCCTTTCATCCTTTCGGGGTCTATTAAATAAGTACCAGTTGAGTACTGGTCGATGTAATCGACTATTCCCCCCCACCCAAAAAAAATTTCCAGGTTTTGTGCCTATAATAGAAAAGAATTGTTGGCACGCCAGACAAAATGCTTAGCAGCATTTCCTTTGATTTTACATTCTAAGTTAACTTTTCGCTGAGTATGACTTTAGCTTTTATCCTTTCAGAGACGATAAATAAGTATCAGTCATGAACTAAGTCAATGTAATTGACGAGCACCTCCTATAGTAGAAAGGATTATTAAAGCTTCTAATATTGCACGAAAGATTTAGAAGACAACTGATGTCTGATAATATTGCGCGCCAGTAAAGAATTAACAATAATTCTACAGACATACCTCAAACCTGCAGAATTTAGATAAAGAAGAGAGAGAGAGAGAGAGAATTATATAAATGTATATTTATGCGATACTTATGATGCTAAACGCTTCTAAGAACTATTAAATTAAATTGCTACGATTTCCATCCGAAAATGTCCTAGAGAGATTATCTAATCAACTGATGTTTACTGTGTTGAAATTTGAAAGAATCCAATCGAAGGAATCGAAGTTGATCACTGGACTGGACAGTTAGAGATCAATAATATGTGTGCAACAATTTTCTCTGATAATACCAATTCTTGTAAGTATATCGGCTTTCAAATTGGATTGATGGGGAGGAGGTGCTATAAATCTTTCCATTCCTTGATTATGCTGTTTTTACTCCCTTTGTCTAGTATTGTTTAGTTTAAAAATATACGGATGCCATCTTGAAATCCTAATAAGATAGACAACGACATAGAATCGATAGAAGAGTTTTCGTTCGTTTAGAGAAGCTTTCGAATTAATACAGGAAATGAGAGTGCATGATGTTCATGCTGCTAAGAATTATGTTCGTTATAAGTGATGTGGAATGTTTACAACAGGAATCAATAGTAGATCGTGAACTGTATTGTTTGAAAGTTTGCATCCTTTCTGTGGTACTGGACTCAACGAGTTCACACTTATACCTCACGCATGTGCATGGACGACGAAAATAAAATGCAGAAAACATTAAAACTTCACTTGTTTAAGGCCTAATTATGTGTTATAACTTACATAGGCACAGAAGAGAAATATAGTTGATTGAACAAACATACCATCTATACTCCTGGGACTCTTGTAGACACGAGGTGAAAAAAGTTAAGTAGGCTACGGTGGAATTTGAACTCAGAAAATTTTTTCCAGAGTCGTAATGATGCTAATACCCTTGCTACTACCTTAGCATATAATTCTCAGTTACTACCAGTCCCTTTGTTGTAAAAATAATCATTAATCTCATTTTATTTTTCTACGCTCAACATTGCATGCCACAAGAGGATAAATATGAAAGATACATATGTCAATTTTTAGTCCCGTCTCCCTTCGTTCTGCATTCAAAATATTGTCAAAATATTCGTCTCAGATTTCCCTAATATTGATAAACCAATTCACTATATACGTTTCCTGCGGAACTTACCCATACATCTAATGATGTAATGAGGTTGGCGGAGAAAAATAATTCAAACTCAGGGCTGTATCCTTTACTGTCGACAGGTACATATTTCTACAAGTAGTATCAACATATCGTTGGTGTATGTATGGGCGATAAAAAATAGCAGTGTTACACTCGGGTATAAGGAATCCATAACATTCTTCCTTAAAACAAAATGACATTTTAGATAATTTGATTTTACGAGACGATTAGGCAAACCCCATTCAGAATCAAGTTCTCTCCAACCAATAAATTCCAGTTGAAGTCCTCTCACTTCATCAGTTAAACCTCATGAAAAATGCCTGATCGCCACAGAATTTCATTTCTCTTTTCCGATGAATTGATATCCCCTGTACTCAAATGGCAAGTCAATATTATAAAAGGAGAAAACATTAAATGTTTATATAAGCATGAAGTCTAGATGTAGATATCATGTTGTGTTCAAGAATATTACTCAAAGCAAAGTAGAAATCTTTAACCACTCGATTGATGTATTTCAAACAGAACATAAAATTAATAAGAGATGTAATCTGTCTTTTCGTGGCGCAAGTGTTAATCAAACGAATATTTTCATATAAAGATTATTCAGTGACCAAAATGGTCCAACAAGAATATCATAAGAGATAACTTGCGACACCTGGAATAAAAACAGCTACCTCTGTGATTTATAATGAATCATGCAGTATTATTTATGTTCGCTGTCGTGGGAAAAGAGCAGTGCAATACCGACATCGGGAAACACACGAATTAAAGATGTTTAATGTGAAGGTTAACTAATGTTCTTCAAATGAGTTTGATGCATGGTTTTAATAATCAAGTAATGATGTGGCAGAACATTCTGTGAGCACAGCTTCACCGACGACGTTGGATGAAGCCATCATTTGCAAAGCAACTGATCGACGCAAGCACAATAGAAAATGTACGGCGTTCTACAATAGATTGACTTTTATTTTTCACAATTTATTTTACATCTTCACCATCTGTCGCTGCTGCTCTGTATAATTATTACTAAAGAATAACACGTTTTATCCTTTTATTGGCTGTAATCAATCATATACGAGAAAGGTATTCATTGATTATTTATATCTATTTCGCTTTTTATTTACCTTTTCCTTAAGTAAACAGAGTTTTAACAGATAAAAAAACAATGAAATAAAAAAATACAGGCAAAAAAACGAAAGTGAATTTGTTCTCCGCACATAAATCATCCTTCGAGTGTGAAACGACATTTTTTTTTCTGCTTTTCTCGAATTTTGTTATCAAACTGTGCACATTTGTAGTGTAAAGTTCAGTGTGTTAGAAGAGTGTCTGGCTATAAAGTCCTATATAGCAAGCTGGTAACCAACTGTAAAAACAGATTCTACTTGGTCAGTAATTGGCTATAAATTGTAATATACAAGTTTAAGAATTAACCATAAAGTAAAACAGCCTGGAACAATAAGTGTGTCGGGTGAATTTATTTAAGATATAGTATTCATCTTAGGAGGCTCTTGGTACATGAATGCAGCTTTTTCCCATCTTCTTTTGTCGCATATTTAATATCATATATTGCCGTGTGTTGGGAAGTATGTTATCTGGTTAATAGTCTAATAGTTAATATAACCCATTGAAAATCAATATTCAGAAGTCAATAAAGTTAAAACAAAAACAAGAACTTCTAAAAATTAATTAACCTCTTTATATATAAAACTGAAAGTGTATCACTTAAAGTTTAATTTTGGTAATTGGAAATTATTTGTTAGTGGTTAATCAAAAGTATAGATATTTCGGGTTATATTAGGGGAATGATTCACACAACGTTAGAACTAATTGTAGCACGTTAAGCTAGTTAAATTCTTAATAGTATAATGGTAATTTCTTATACATAGAGTGGTGAGTGACGAAAAATTGGACTTGTGTATCTAAGTAAATTAATGTGGCTTCTTCTTAATTTACTAGTAGAATGTAACAAAAATATAACAAAATGGGATATTTCTTTTTATCCTTTCCTGTAAAGAATATTGAATATCGGTATTTATATTTTTTTTTAAAAGTCAAATATTCGCTGGCTTCTTTGAAAGACTGAAAAAATATGTTTGCTTCTTTTTTTTTACCTTCGTTTCTAATTGCTGTTGTTGATTTCTTGTGGATTTTATAGTTTATAGTGGGAATAATATTCTTAATAACTGTATTCAGATAAACTGTTGCAGGCATAGCTGTGTGGCTAAAGAGCTTACTTTTCAACCGCGGAGTTTCGGGTTCACTTTCACAATACTGCACTTTGGACAAATTCTTCTACTATAGCCCCGATTCGACTAACACCTTATGAGTGTGTATGGTTTGACAGAAACTCTGTAGAAGCCCGTTGTATACACAAATATACATATGTGTGTGTGTTTGTATGCTTATATGTGTATATTTTTGTGTTTGCTCTCCTATCGCTTGACAACCAGTATTGGCTGTTTACGTGGCCACAACTTACCAGTTCAGGAACAGATACTGATAGAATATGTACTGGAGCCGATTTGTTTCTACGTAGTGCCCCCACTAAGATTAAAGAACTTTTATACGCAGTAATTGGAATGAAAACATTAGGGTTTTTAAACCCGATGTGAGTACGTTTTGCATGATCCATTGAGGAAATTGCACCGTGAATTTGATAAAGATGACATGGCTAATATTGAGATTGATAAATCCTTGGTAGTTAATTAGTAGTATTAAACTAACAAGATACGAGTATACAGAAGCATATATCTGGTTTTAAAGACCAAGTACACGGTTTTATATGGCCTGCCGATGGATCACATAGCCTACCATACAGTGGTCAGAACTTCCTCCAATTCTTTTTATGGCAATATCGACCATCATTACAATTACGTAGTCAATATTTAATTTAAAATCAAGTGGCTTGGTGTGAGATTGAAAAAAAAATGACAAAATTCTGTCAAATATGTGGTTTTAAGTAGATTTCGACAAAGTTTAATAAGCAGAAAACTCTTAGTGGAATATATTTTTACTCAAAAGATTATCAATAAATGAAGTTTTAAGGGAAATTGTTTTCAGAAAAGAAAAGCTATTTTAAGGAAAATTCCTTGAGAAGATCTTATGAGAATTCTCGGGCACAAAAGTCCATTGTAAAATGTTAACAAATAAACGCTTGAATCGATGAAGTCCATATTGTCGAAGGATATTGGTTAAGAAATAAAAAGAAATGGTGCAACAAGTGCCACTTCGAGGCTAAAACTTTTTCTTTTTGCAAATAAATCCTTCAGTGCGTTCAACAAACAGGGCCAGACAAGTAGCCTTCAAAGTCATTTTTGAGATAGAGAAAAGATTCGTAAGCATTGAAATTGTAAAACTGATTACCAATCCATATATTTTCATAACCTTTGATAATATTCTGCGTAACTAATCTAACTTTACAAAGGATTTGGTATTAAATCGAAAGGAATCAAGTCAAATTGTTGGCGAAAAGAAATTTTCAAGTTAATTGACTAAGTTAAATGAAGTATTGCAGTTGCAATATTTGGTAAATATAGGCAGCAATTTCCATCTCTTTTCGTGTGAGGAAACAAAACTTTTCTATAGATGTAGTAGTTTTCAGCGACAAAATCCTATCAAGCATTGAGAAAATGATTCAGCAACATCTTTTATTCGTTTTTTCATCTACCGTGAATGACAATGGCTATATCATCCTCGTCATCATCATCAACAACAACAAAAACAATATCAACGATAACAGCATCAACTCCTATACTAGCATTATCAGTTCCACTACACTTTCATCATTGTCTTTGTCATTACAATTCTCGTAACAACTGCAATAATAATAATAATAATAATAATAATAATCCTTTCTACTATAGGCACAAGGCCGGAAATTCGGGCAAGTTGGGGCTAGACGATTATATCGACTCCAGTGCTCAACCGGTATTTATCTCGAAAGCATGAAAGGTAAAGTCAACCTCGGCGGAATTTGAACTCGGAACGTAAAGACGGACCAAATACCGCCAAGCATTTTGCCCAGCATGCTAACGATTCTGCCAGCTCGCCGCCTTCACCGACGTAACAATTATAAAATTTGTTTCAAATTTAGGCGCAAAATTAGCAATCTGTGAAGTTTTTAGTCGATTGCATCGACCACGTACTTAACTGGTACTTTATTTTATCGACCCTGAAAAGGTGAAAACAATAGTTGAACACAGCAAGATTCGAACTCAGTACTTAAAAGAGCTGGAAAAAATACCAAAACATATTTTTCCTACGCTCTAACGATTCAACAATAATCCTTTATTGGCCCAGTACAAAATGTCAATCAAAAGTATCTAAAAACATACAGGGAAGTACATATGTGTGGAGTGGTAAATGTTGCTAGTTTCCTCAGCGCTGACCACACTGCCGTACTCTAATGCAAAGGTGTCAACACTTGTAACCATTTCTGGCTGTGAACCTTGTATTCTCGTTTGTTCCTAACTGTTTTTTAGGTGTCATTTTTCAGTTTATAATTTTTTTTAATGATTTTTGTGGTGTGTGTGTGTGTGTGTGTGTGTGTGTGTGTGTGTGTGTGTGTGTGTGTGTGTGTGTGTGTGTGTGTGTGTGTGTGTGTGTGTGTGTGTGTGTGTGTGTGCGCGCGAGGTGTGTAATTGATGGGGGAACATTGATATCGACTCTAGTTCTTGAGTGAGCTTTTTACCATCTCTACAAACGTGAACGGCAAAGCAGCCCCCTGAGAAATTATATGAAACTAAAACATAAATAAACACAACCACAAGACACTTTGCCCAAAGTTCTACCAATTCAACCAATCCACAGCACCAGGATAAAAAGAAATTAATCAGTCGAATTGAAGGTATATCGGCTGTGTAGCCGACATACCGCCAATCTGCTTTCTATAAATTTTCTTAAGAAATGGCTGATAGGTTCTATGGCACAAGAGATTACGGTAGGTTCTGATCGGAGATTTGAAAGAACCCTGTAATCGGATTAACGAAAATACATTCTCAAGACCCATTACTATGCCAAACGTCACATAAATCTTCCTTGCATTATTTTGCTTTGGTTTCTGACGTCCAATTTTATCTACGCCGTATGTTTCATAATATATGAAATTCGTTGTGATAGTTTCAGATACTGGACTTCAGAGCTAACTTAAACATCGTTTGCGTAGAGAAGTGTAACGTTTGCTAATAAAATTTTTACTTCAGGTTATTTTGATGGTAATCAGAAAACAATTGCCATAATTACAAAAATAGAAGACGAGAAAAACAAATAAATATTATTTCTGAAGTGTGTATTAAAACGTATAACAACATGCACAGACATATATTCATGTTTTAGCGCGCGCGCGCGCACACTCACGCATATGTATGTATATATATATATATATATATATATATATATATATATATATATATATATTTATACACTTAATCTTATTTTCAGAGTTAAATTTACATTTGCTTTGTTTAATCTACTTTCTTTTCTCTGATCGCTATCATATGTCTTAATTCTAAAATATGCATATAGCATGTGAATAAGAACTGTATAACGCTTAGTTCAGGAATAAAAAAAAAAATTTAGTTTGAATCTAATGCAGTCTATCTTCATATCTAGGGAACAAGGCTTCTCCTTAACTATTGGGGAAGAAAAAAAAACCGAAGCTTAATGAAGGTGTAAATATTGTAAGATAAGTTAATATACGAATAAAACAGGGTTCCATTTTATCAGGCGAGGTTAAAAGTCAGTCGATTATAAAGTCATAAACAAAACGATCATCTCTCATTTCATTCTTCTTTATCCACCATTTCGATTACCTTTTCGCTAATTACTCTTTTTATCTCCTAATAGGACAGCAAAGGGGAAATTATTAATGTGTTGAAACCGAATTTTACGTCTTTTCTTTGTTTTACTTCTCTGTGAAGAGTACGTTCTTTTATTCTCTTGTTTCTGTCATTGCACCCCGGCTATGCTGGGGTACTAATTTGAAGGGTATCTTGTTTTTTTTCTCTTTGGTCAATGAAATGTGCCTAGTGCTTATTTTAAGTGAGTCACTTATTCTAGAAGTGTATTTTATGCTGAACTGCCAAGTTACAGGGACGTAAATAAACCTATACCAAATTTCAGACGGTCAGAGATAAACACAGACAGATACACAGATACATATAAACGGCAGGCTTCCTCACAGTTTACCAAATTCTCTCACATGACAATGGTCAGCTCAAGGCTATATAGTAGAAGACACTTCTTCAGGGGACTGAAGACGCTTGCACAGTGGGACTGAACCCAAAACTATGCGGTTGCGAAGCGAATTCCTTCATCACACAACCTTACGAAATATCATTATTGAAGTCAAACGGGAAAAAAAAAGCCCTGAAGATAAAATTCAAGAAATCGAAAAGTTATCGACAATGTTCCTTATTAGAAGTGCAGTCTATTAAATAGCCGTTTGCGTTACGTAAAGAGACAAAACCTCTAGACATGGCCCCGATGTTGCTCCTCTCTGAAAGCTTAACCACTTTTTCTCACGACATAAAACATAATAGCGTTCTATTTACTCAACGCATGTAGAGATATATTACGTCTGATACTATGCAAGCTACCGGATAACGATACATGAATTAGAAGGTACATTTATTGAACTTCTAAAATACAGATTATAACACAAAATACAATGACAAACAAACAAAACGATTGGAATGTTAAATAGCAATAACAAATAAAAATAAAATAACTGATATACGCAAATTACGTTGATTAATTTAGTTAATGATAATTAGTATGTATTGTCTCGATTATGTTCTTAGGGTTTCTGCAACATTTTCGGTTATCAAATGTTATTGAGCTTTTCAGCTTGATTCCAACTCTTTATTTCTCTGTTTATGCTCGCATTCTCCCTTTCACTCTCTCTCTCTTTCTCTCTCTCTCTCTCTCTCTCTCTCTCTCTCTCTCTCTCTCTCTCTCTCTCTCTCTCTCTCCCTCTCTCCCCTTCTTACATACGCACAAACATACACACACACGTGTTTCTTCCAGAACAATCTGTATCTTTTTCTATAAAACCGTTTCGTTCCGCCAGTTCCATTTTTCTTTTTATTATATTTTTCCACATTTTTTTTTTGTTCTTATTACAACTCTCAACTTTTTATTTTGTTTTTTGTTACCGGCACCACTCGATGTGGTGGACAAAAAGATGATGACAGTTAAACACGCATCGCTTCCGCAGAGTCGGAAGTAGGCCTGATTAAACTGCCGGAAGTCGACGATCGAAAAGATACCGTGCACAAGTTCGGTCCAAAACAGCGCCGAACGGAAATCACGTGATACTCGTAAAGCTGATTTCATATTCAAGTAATTGTGCCGTCTACGCATAATTGAAAGTAGACAAGAGTTTTTTACTATATTAGCTGGAAATTGTAACAGGAACTGAGACAAACGCCTTGAGGGTAAAATATGACTGATTCTGTCATAGATTTTTTTCTTATTTTTATTATTGTGTAATGGCAGTGATTGGCACAACGGCAAAAGACTGGAGTAAAATACCGTACGATATCTACTTACATCCTTTACGTACTGAGTTCAAATCTCACCGACGTCTTCTTTTCAGAATCTATAACATAACGATGTAATTGCTGTTACCCTCCCACAAATTGTGTTTCCTTGTGCAAGTATTTCTTTTATTAATTATTGATACTGTCTTAAGCTTTATTAATTATACAGTGAATGGGAAAACCAGCAAAGTGCCGCTCAAATTTGCCTCATCCAATCACGTCCCTTTATATTCTGAGTTAATCCTACCAGAGTTTGTTTTGCAGTCTCTGTCCCCAGTATCGTTCAAAACAGATACCAGCTACGTACAGGATAGATTTAATAAGAAGTTCCGTCATTTGTGAATGATGAAAATTCTACTATCGTCATCATCATCGTCATTGTTGTTGTTGCTGATGCTGTTGTTGTTGTTATTATTATTATTATTATTATTATTATTATTATTATTATTATTATTATCATTATTATTATTATTCAGTAGTTTTATTTTTATAACGTGTTTTCACTTCACTACCGAGCGCAGCTCTGTGTGCCTTGGGTATGTGCTGTGGTTTGCTGTGATGCTCTTATGGTTACTGTATCGAAAGTGTTTTGCGTAGGATGTGTGCAGTGCCCAGTAGTGCAATTTTCTGTATGTTATATATATTTGTAAGTCCTGGTGTTTTTGTTATGTATTTGTCTGAATATTTTTTTATTATACCTAAGGCACCTACTATGATAGGAATTGTTTCTGTTTTTAGATTCCAGATTCGAGTTACCTCAATTTGTATTTTGAAAGTTTGTATTTTGTATTTTGAAAGTTTCTCCATTTCTTTTAGGGAAACGTTGTCATCTGCTGATATTGATACATCAATTAGAAAGCATTTATTTCCTTCTATGATTATTATTATTATTATTATTATTATTATTATTATTATTATTATTATTATTATTATCATTATTATTATTATTATTATTATTATTATTATTATATAGGGTGACGTGAAACTAAGTTACATGATGTGTCGCTTATATAAACAAACATTCAGTGAGTGAAGATTTTCCCGGAAGAACATGAACAGACCACAGAAACTACATTGGCTCCCCTTAATACTGTTCACCACAAAGCCTCCTAATGATCATGACTGTATTCAACACGGGCGGAGTTCAGATGAAAGTGACCCTTGATGTCTGAAGACTCAGGTGCTATGTTAAGGTAACACTGCCATCAAGAGACTAAAGAGACTTACTGTCATCAAAAGAGACGGAAGAGAGAGTAATTTCTAGTGAAGGAGGCTAACAAGAGAGGTATAATTGATAATTTCCAGCCTGTAACTCTGCTAAATACCGAGTTTAAGATTTAAGCCAAAGCCAGGTTGCTAACAAACTGATAGTGTGGTCGTTAAAATACAGACCTGCGTGAACCAAGAAAGATCTATCCACAACAAACGTGATTAACATACCTGGCTTCAATGAGATTCAATGAGATTAACATATCTGGCTTCAATGAGATTTAAATCACTAGAAAGATTTCGTTAACATTGGCCATCGTTGCTTGGAGGTTGCCATCAGAATAGCCTCTTTTGTTCCAGTTTTCAGTATACGTTGCTTTAAAGAAGGATGGTATCTATTTGGTGGTCAAACTAAATGACCAGCTATCCGAATTTAATCTAGATCCACTACTATGGAAACTTGATGTACATCAGATCATTCCATTCGAAATGGGACGTACCGTCGTCAATATTTTTCTTTTTTTTTATATATATATATATAGACCTAAGTCATCCCTAATCGAGCAGACCGGTAGTCAAAGATCTTCGAGCTGTGACCGTCCCGTTGTCAACTTTTTCTTTTTTTTCTCTCTGTATATCTTCCGAGTATTTAGGATCACATTATCTTGTTCTTTACTGGGACGGTAAGACGTGAATTAAAAGAAATCTGGTTGCTATATCTAGCAAATCGAAAGATCACGTAGAAGCCCCATCGTTGATTCATGTGTCTGTCGTTGTCGTCATCGTTGTTGTAACTATTGTTGGTGGTGGTGATAGTGGTGGTGGCATGGTTGTTACTGTTGTTCTGAAACTCATTGTGGCAGTGATAGTAGTTGTATTGGTTCTTGTGGGCGGTTTTGTTGCTTTTCCGTTCCTTGTGTTGTGGCTGCTATTGCAACTATACATTCATTCATCATCATTCTTACAATGTATACAGATAGAAATGCCATCTACAATGCATTTTTATGTAATATTTCACTAATATGAACGTTCAATAGTTCGGCCTTTCAATCCCTGACCTTTGCATGTGAACACGAAACTATTGCAAAGCGTAAACAAGCGTATATGTGTTTTTATGTGGGGTGTTTTTCTAACTATATAGATAGTGTTTCTGCAGTGTAAAGTCTAATATTAGCTGTGGTTGACTAAAAGCTAATGTCCCAACCTCCTCTGTTATAAAATGAACACACGTATTTATTTGCCACGTCTTACAACTCCAGTAATATTAAATTCAGTGTGGTTTTTGTTTTCAATATTATTTTTAATGCCTATAATACACATCTATTTGTCTTACAGCACAATAACACTATTATTTTTTGACGTCGTCCGTCGCCTATCCATACGTACACTCACTTCCTTGCTGAACCAGATATACTATTGTGTTTGTTGTGAATCGTATCGTGACTATAAGTAGCGGTTAAGGATATTCTTTTCTACTCTAGGCACAAGGCCCGAAATTTTGGGGGAGAGGGCCAGTCGACTAGATTACGCAACTGGTGCTTAATTTATCGACCCCGAAAGGATGAAAGGCAAAGTCCAATTAAATTCCAATTAAGAGCTGATCCTTCGTTCCCCGGCTTCTTCTTCGGCACACTTTCTGTTCAATAGGTAGCAGCCCTCTTTTTTTCCAAGTATGCATACAGTTCACCGGCCAAAGCACCTGACATTAGTTTCCACATTAGCGAAAGGCACGTTATCGGTCTAAAGTTGGATGCAACATTTCCCTCTTCAGGATCCTTGGCACATAACAATGTCTTCCTGCAAGCACTCATCTAGCTGTTGCACTATCCTTTCATGGAGCCCATTCTTCTTCTTCTTCTTATTATTATTATTATTATTATTATCATTATTATTATTATTATTATTATTATTATTATTATTAGTAGTAGTAGTAGTAGTAGTAGTAGTAGTATTCGTCTGCCGCTACGTTCTGAGTTCAAATTCTGCCGAGGTCGTCTTTTCTTTTCATCCTTTCGGGGTCGATAAAATAAGTACCAGTCGAACACTAGAATCGATAAAATCGACTCATTCCCTCCCGCCAAATTGCTGCCCTTGTGGCAAAATTTGAAATCATTATTGTTATTATCATCATCATCATCACCATCATCAACATCATCATTATTATTGTTATTGTTGTTGTTATTGTTATTATTATTACTGAAACTCCGTCGAAGTCGACTTTACCTTTCATCCTTTCAGGGTCGATAAAATAAGTACCAATTGAACATTGGGTCGATGAAATCGATTTGCTCTCTCACCCGAAGTTGCTGGCCTTGAGCCAAAATTCGAAATGATCATTATTATTATTGTTATTGTTGAGAGGGACGTAGATTCTCAGGATCATTAGAGCTTAGGAAAAATGCATTGCCGTATGTTTTCGGTCACTTTATCTTCTGAGCTCAATTATCCTCAAGGTCAGCTTTACCAGTCATACCTCTGGAGTCAATTAAACAAGGTACTGTTCAAGAACTGGAGTCGATGGTATCAGTTTATCCCTCCCCTCAAAACTGCTGGTCTCCTGCCTAAATTAGAAACTAATATTGTTATCACCATCATCACTATCATCATCACCATCATCACTATCATCCTCATCTCATCATCATCATCATCATCATCATCATCATCATCATCATCATTATCATCATCATCTTATTCCATGTGTATTTCATAAAATCTCTGTATGGCAACGGAAATTAAACAGAACCTGTACTTGCAGCTTTATATTGCACGACCGACCTCTTCAGTTACCCAGAAACTGTTCTAAAAGTATCACGCATTTGTGTTAGTGGAAGATAAGAATGGTAATTTAGAGGTCGATTGATACTTCTTTAGGAATAGCACGAATGCTGAAGCATCTTAAAACTTCTCAAATAGTTTCAAGTGTTTGAGAGAAGTAGAGGAGATCGTACAGCGGTGAACGAAAAAAAAAGAACGCAGTGATAAATCTATATGTAATTTAAATAAGATATTCGTTTGATTGCTGAATATGGCTAGCAAGCGAGCAAAGGCTGCTCGGAGTTTCTTATACAGGTCTGCAGTAATCACAAGAAGAAAGGATGGCATAGGTAGTAGGCGTCCAGCCAACCATCTTAAAGGTCAGTGGTTCATATCCCGGCAATACAATGTATTCATGGCCAACCTTGGCACTTAAATCTCAATAGCCTAATTCATCTAACTGCAAAGATATACGAAGGACGTAAGCAGCTATTTATTAAAAAAAGTTCATAGGCTGTGTGGTAAGAAGTTTGCTTCCTAACCACATGGTTCCGGGTTCAGTCCCACTGCGTGGCACCTTGAGCAAGTATCTTCTACTATAGTCTCGGGCCGACCAAAGCCTTGTGAGTGGGCTTGATAGGCGAAAACTGAAAGAAGCCTGTCGTATATGTGTGTGTGTGTGTGTGTGTGTGCGTGTGTGCGTGCGCGCGAGCGTATTTATGTCTTTGTGTCTGTTTTTTCTCCTCATCATCGCTTGACAACCGATGTTGGTGTGTCTACATCCCCGTAACTTATCGATTCAGCAAAATGACCGATATAATAAGTACTAGGCTCACAAAAAATAAGTCCTGGAGTCGATTTCTTCGACTAAAATCCTTTAAGGTGGCGCTCCAGCATGGCTGCAGTCAAATGACTGAAACAAGTAAAAGAATAAAAGAATATATTCCATGTTGTGAGCAGTAGCGTCATTGATTACAGGTTTCCAAGGCCCAGTCACTATGTCTAAAGTAGCGAAAGGATTTAAGGATTACCTGAGTAACATGAGGGAAAATATTGCAAAGGGTTTGGCTTTTGAGGTATCACTTTATCAGTTTACTCACCAATGTTCATATTTTTCATATGTACATTGCTGAATTTCAAGAAATTACGAGGATTATGTATGTATGTATGTATGTATGTATGTATGTGTGAATGTATGTATGTATGTATGTATGTATGTATGTATGTATACATGTGTATTTATGTATATAGAAGTGTGCGTGTATA
>NC_068982.1:106425329-106428102 GCF_001194135.2 Octopus bimaculoides
ATATATATATATATATATGCATATATGGGTACAGGACGTTACCAACTGTGTAAACAACATGAGATTCGGAAACAAACGAGTTAAATACGCAAACAGCGAGAGAGAAAAATGGAAAACAGGACAAGTAAACACAGGGAACGACCCTTCAGCTGTTTTCGGTTGTCTATGTACTCCTCATTTCGAGCATTCAACAACAATATGTGTCTTCAAAGACTTGCTTCTATAAATTCCAAAATAAAATTTAGGATTTATGGCGTGTCAAAGTTGGGAACAAAAACAGGACAGTGGAGACATACAAAGAAACCGAACGAAAGCAAACATAGAGGGTCGTTAGACCAGAACGAGTGGAAAATCGTAAACGCTGGGAGAAATATTTTCTTTGAAAAGAGAAAAGATAGACAGATGAAATACATCGACAGATGAAATACATCGACAGATGAAATACATCGACCCCAGTGCGTAATTAGTACTTAATTTATCGACCCCGAAAGGATGAAGGGCAAAGTCGACCTCGACGGAATTTGAACTCAGAGCATAAAGACAGATGAAATACTGCTAAGCATTTCGCCCGGCGAGCTAATGTTTCTTATTTCTTTATTGCCTACAAGGGGTTAAACATAGAGGGGACAAACAAGGACAGACCAAAGGGATTAAGTCGATTACAGCAACCCCAGTGCGTAACTGGTACTTAATTTAACGACCCCGAAAGGCAAAGGCAAAGTCGACCTCGGCGGAATTTGAACTCAGAACGTAAAGACGGACGAAATACCTATTTCTTTACTGCCCACAAGCGGCTACACACAGAGGGGACAAACAAGGACAGACAAACGGATCAAGTCGATTACATCGACCCCAGTGCGTAACTGGTACTTAATTTATCGAACCAGTGCGTAACTGGTACTTAATTTATCGACCCCGAAAGGATGAAAGGCAAAGTCGACCTCGGCGGAATTTGAACTCAGAGCGCAGTGGCAGACGAAATACCTATTTCGTTATTGCCCACAAGGGGCTAAACATAGAGGGAACAAACAAGAACAGACGAACGGATTAAGTCGATTACATCAACCCAGTGCGTAACTGGTACTTAATTTATCGATCCCAAAAGGATGAAAGGCAAAGTCGACCTCGGCGGAATTTGAACTCAGAACGTAACGGCAGACGAAATACCGCTAAGCATTTCGACCGGCGTGCCAACGGTTCTGCCAGCTCGCCGCCTTCATAGTACAGTCTATAGTTTAAGTTGTCATACAAATACTAGTCGTAGTTGCAGTAATAGTCGTTCTCCCTTTCTTCATATGTTCGTTGCTGTAGTTGTTGCTGCTGTTTTCATTGTTTTTGTTGTCATGGTTATCGTCGTCGTCGTTGTCATTGTTGTCGCCGCCGCCAGTCCCCTCGTCACCATCGCATCATCGTCGTCGTTGTTGCCGTCGTTTTTAAATTCAATCACTGAAGTAGCTGTAAAAAAAAAAAATGTACAGTCTTATGTATATAAACAGCTACAGAACAGCAAAAGATTTGCAGTGGATATGCAGTAGAAACACAGTAGCTAGGCAGTAGGAAAGCGGCTGAGGTAATGACAATATTCTGTGTAGAAGATCAGCGTCTTTAGGCTACAACAGACAGGCAGTGAAGAATTTACATACAAAAGTAAATGCATGCATCCGTGCACACACGCATACCTAGACATCTACATGTAAATATGTGTATGCACTGATGCCTGTATATACCTATGTGCGTACATGTACAAATTACAATTTTCGATAAATGAAATGGTAGAAATATTTAGAATTATTAATATAAAACGAAACAGGCGAACGGATGGCGGGGGCGGAATAAATACAGCGTCGCTTGAGAAGAGAATATTGAACGGATTTATATTAAGTTGTCAGCAGAGAAGACCTGCAGTGTCCTGCACAGTGAAAGGTTCATAGAATACGCACTCTTCACATGACTGATGTGTCTTCTTTATATAAGGTGGAACATGCATGAATGTTCTAGCATACTGCTACTAATATAGGGAGACTTTGCTCCCAGGATCTGCATATTCACACACACACACACACACACACACACACACACACACAAACACACACACACTTGCAGACATCTCTGTATACATACGCGCATGTATATTTATGTAGATATGTGCCCATGAACGCTCGCGCGCGTACACGTGCATACGCACACAAAGTTACATGCACGTATATACATATCTATTGATCTATCTGTCAGTCTGTCTATCTTACACACACACACACACACACACACACACATATATACATACAAACGTTACGGAATGGAGTATGGGAAATCCGGGCTACATATGTTTCATAGCGAGTGGAAACTCAGAAGTGGTAAAATCCAAGTGAGGTGTATACCACCGGTTACTTTTAAGGTCAAGGATATCTTGATTAGATTAAAGGATACATTGTCGCAAGTAGGTACATGCTGAGGCAAAAGGGATTCAATCAGAATGTATGTATGTATATATGTGTGCGTATGTATGAGTGAGTGTGTGTATATATATTATATTATATTATATATATATATGTATATATATGTATGTGTGTGTGTGTGCGTACACATTTATAAACATATATGTGTACATATATATATACATATAAATGGATATGTAGATACCTATGTATGAATATATATGTATGTAAGTATATATATATATATATATATATATATATATATAGTGTATGTGTGCGTGTGTGTGTGTGTGTGTACGTGTGTATGTGTGTGTGCGTGCGTGTGTGTGTGTGTGTGT
>NC_068982.1:106428112-106433344 GCF_001194135.2 Octopus bimaculoides
TGTGTGTGTGTGTGTGTGTGTGTGTGTGTGTGTGTGTGTGTGTGTGTGTGTGTGTGTGTGTGTGTGTGTGTACAAATGCAGTCGAGAAAAAATACACTCAAAGAAGCGTATCATAGAATGTGTTTGTTTATTTGTGTAAAGTCGATGATTCTCACTGTAGCCAGACAGATTTTCACGCGGATACTATTGTTTAAGCATTATTAGATATATCAGACATGATTATCATTCATACGCGTGCAACTCCGAATCGAATAACTGTGAAAGGAATTATTGACAAATGTACTTACATACATACATGCATACATACATATATATACGCATATATATATATATATATATATATATATATATATATATATATATATATATATATACGGGAGAATGTACGAAAAAACAACAACAGACGAGGACAAGTGGTGTAAACAACAAAAGGATGTATTAGTATGACGCTCGGGAATACGGAAAGTCTTTGACGTTTCGAGCTACGCTCTTCAACAGAAAGAATACGGAGACAAGGAGAAAAACACGGAGAAAAAAAATTGAATAGTGTTCAGTTATGCACATATATATATACACACACATATATACGTATATACACACACATATATATATACACATATATTATACATATATATATATATGCACATATATATAAACACATATATACACATATATTTATACATATATATATATATGCACATATATATACACACACATATATATATATGCTCGCACACACACGCACACACATATTGTATTTCGATTTCGAGACGGTCATTTTTTGTTTGTTTGTTTGTTTTTTGCATAGGTGCGGTGTTTTGCAATCATTATCTTACCTTCAAGGTGGAAAATATGCCTCCCCAGGTAATTTTTTAAATAGTCTATCGTTAGGTTCAATCGTCACTAAAAGAGGATGTTAATTTACAGTCAACCAGACCCTCTTCTTTTCTTTTGTCTATCTATTTATATATTTTGTATTTCGATTATAATTGTATTTTATCTTTTCACTATATCTATGGGCTTAGCATTATCTGTAAACTGCTTGAAATGGCACATCCCCTTTGGTATGCATTATCACACAGAGTGAAATGATGAGAGAATCTAACGAATGACTTATTTAAGCAGTCACCTGAGGAGGCCCATCTTACCGTTTGGATTTAAAGTAATGATTACACAACATCTCACCAATGTACTACATGTACAAAAACGTGTCGAAACAACTGTAGTGATTTTTCATAAAGAATGTCATTAATTCCATTTTCCAAATTTTTCTATTTATATAAACTCTACAGACACTTTGGAATTCCTGGTGTATATCCAATGGCAGAAGCATTTCCACTGTATGACGCATCAGATAGCCAATATCTATAGAATAGCTTTGTATAGCATTCTACAAGGCTTTTACCCGAATATTATTTCACACACACACACACACACACACACACACACACACATACTGCTTAGTGTCGTGAGTTGCTTGACAGACTTATTAAAGTTTTGGAGATCGTTAGTAGGACACAGTTTTCGCAGCTTTTCTCTTTGACGAAATTGTTGTCTAGTGTCTGTCTACCAAAGACCAAGAATGAGTGTCTCCTTGCTGAAAATTGGTCAGTCTCTCGTTGTTCTCTACCAGCGAACATTGTTACATCGATACATCGACTTCAGAGTCTTGCTGATGAGAAAGAGCGTCAATGTTCTCACGAATAACATCGTTACAACTTCCATCGCTTCTAAAATGACTGAAACTATTCTTGCATTCATGGTCTACATTCTCGTTAATTCAATTGGAGATATTTTCAGTGACTTTTACCGAGTCATTTGGGCAAATCACCTAAGCATGTTTAAAAGACTTGGCTGTTCTTTTGTAATGATGTGGTCAATTCACTTTTATCTAAATGTCTGTAGGTGTTCTAGGTGCAATCCCATGGTCATTCATGACCGAAGGATGTCTCCTCCATTAGCATACTCCAGAGAATTATACCATTTTACCTTTTCTAAAACTATCTCTGGAACATGGTTAGATCACTTTTCTGCATCTGATGTTCCAACTGCCTTGCATATATTCCAATGAAAATGTCGTCACTTAGTCATTTTTCTAAAAATTATTATTATTAGATGCGGCGAGCTGGCAGAATCGTTAGCATGCCATCAAAGTGACACTGGGGTTCAAATATACGAAGCCCAGTATACTCATAATGGCTAACTGTCTGATAAGGGTACACCGGGCACATGAATCACAACCATATGTGCATGACCTCGCAGGTGGAGCCCAGTTAGAATTTTCTTCTGGTCGAGTAGCCTATCCCGCTCAAAAGGTACCTGAATAACGGTTGTTTAAGGATATTGAACGAAACATCCGTACTTCCAGAGATGAATTGTTCAAACTCCAAAAATTTCTCTCAACACATGGCTATGATACTCCTCCACTACTACTCGAGATCAGTGATGCACATATCGTCAGCCACCAAGGGACATGCTCAACTAGTTAAGATAAAGTAATTGACAAGCAAATCTATGGTAATGAGCAGAATATTTGTTGTAGCCCATCTTTTATACCAAGACAAAACAAAACAGTATTATTATTATCTTGGTAGATCTCAAATTCGGTGTTATTCCTGGTAGGGATTATGTGGATAGTAGGTTACTACCTGTAATCTTAGGTATCCACAAGTTTTCAGCAGTCTTTCAAGTGCTTAGGACACTCCTGATAATCCTTTGTATCCTTAAAAGACAAACTTTCTGCAGGAGCTCTACCGGGCATTCTATTCCAATCTCCCTCAACCATTTATCTTATCATCATCATCATCATCATCATTATTATTATTATTATTATTATTATTATTATTATTATTATTATCATTATCATTATTATTATTATTATCATCATCATCATCATCATCAACAACGTTATTATTATCCGATCTTCTGTGACAGTGAACATTGATGCTCCTTAAATTTACACCAATTTTCAAAAATATCTGGAATTTTGTTAATATAGTTTAAGAATGATATCCCCAGGCAGAAGAGGAATGTTTATAAATGTTCAGTATCTTTTTTGTTTAGAGTAGGCGCACCTACTTTCCTCGTCGTCCGCATACAGTGAAAAATAAACAAATAGTGTTGAAGCTATCACTTGCCTTATCTGAAAATTTTTTTGGAGATTCGTAGTACCATGTGCATGTTCGTTGGTTCTAATAACACAAATAGATGTATGGTGCAACACAGCAATGAGGCAAAACGCGACACCACGATGAATAAAGGCAGCAGTACTGGCATCAGTAGACTGGTAGAAAGAACAAGATTGTAGTACGATTCAATGGCACCACCACCACCGCCGCCACTAACAACAGCAAGACTAGAATTGCTTTCACGGTGGAATTAGCAATATCACCTCTACCAGCTGCAACAATAACACAAGCTTATAAGCAAATTAGCTGCTAAAACTGTCTCTTTTATAAGTGATGCAAAATCCACTGAGAAGTTATAATTACAGACAGAATTTTTGAGATAAGCCAAAATAATTCTGGGAAAGCAAGACAGTAAGATCAATTGAGCAGTGCTGCAGGAGTGTGGTGGGATAAACAATATAGAAACATGTAGAATAATATACCGAAGCATTGGCACAAACGGTCACAGCATAAAGAGACCGAGATAGATTCAAGTGGAAAAGTGCCTGACGGGAAGTTTTTTGTTACCTGCGGCAAGTACTAAGGAGAGGTGGTCGTGAGGTATCCTCTGAGGACGAGGTGAGGAATCACTTTAAGCCCTCAGTAAAGAGTGAAAAGATAACTCTTATTCCTTTCCAGCGAGTGGTGAAGGGGTGGTGGTGGATGGTGATGATGGTGCCGCCAGAAATAGATACCTATTCGATAACATTCTTAACCAGGAAAGAGGACGAATTGAGTAACCTTAAGGTTTATAAGTTACACAAGGAGAAATGATCGGTGATTGGCAAGGATCACTAGATTTTAAAAGATATGGGGAGCTCGAAGTAACTCCGATCTGATCAAGTTGTCTGACAGTACAGCTTCCAGATGCTTGCAGCAATTTTAGGTAGAACGGCTGCGTGTCACGGTAGAGAACAAAAATGAAGGATGGTCCACACTACGACAACACCACAACCTTAACAACAAGAACAATATGGATGAATAAGATTAGCGACAGCAGCAGCATTAGCAGCAACAACAATAGTTTAGACCAACAGCTTGCATCAAAAGGACAGTTTCACCACCATAACCATAATCAAAGAATCCCTCTATCTGCAATGATCCAAATGACAGAATTGCACACGTGCACGAACTCATATGCTCACACGTACATCTCCTCTCTCCGGCAGACTTTTCTTACTCCGAGACCTCGTCGTGCGAAGATTCGAGACGAGCAAGTCGTAAGAGGTCGAACTTTACTTTCAATGGAGTCGAAGAATAATTTAGCTTTGTTACAACAAAAATGAATAAATAAATAAAATCAAAGAACATTTGACTAAAATGTTCATACAAATATTGTATATACACTACATAATTCAAAAATTAAACTTATACAACACAGTCTTGCTGAATATGTCATTGAATCAACAAGAAATGTGATTTTAAGTAAAATTACCTGAAAGAATTTTTAAAACATTTATCATTACTAAGCTTCATTTTGTAAAGGACATCTTTCGCGTGATTATTCACAACAATGTTTCATGATTTGGTTGAATTAGAAGCAATAACAGCAAAAATATACAAAATGTTTTACAGCATATAATATTTAAATAGAAATTTGTTCATATTCTGGCGAAGAGAGTACAATGCTTCGACGAAAATCTGTTATACAAAATTAATTCAGGAACTTCTAGATTTGGCATTGTTTGAGTTATCGGTAAGGTGTTGTTTTGGATGAAACTATAAACGAAATCAGTGAAGTGGCTTTTGTTTATAAAAATTGACAATGAAATATCGGCCGCGTTTCCCAAAGCCGGCTTCCTTCAGACTGTTAAAGCAGTTTGGACGTACAGTGTTGGTCTTTCTACGTTTTACTTCAAAGATAGGTTTCTGGCATCGGAAAGAGCTTGAAAAACAAAACATTTATGACTAACTTTTGAATTCAGAATTTATTTTACGGAATTCTTGGTGAAAATTTTGGCAGAAAAGCGAAACAATTATTAAACTTTTGGCAGATATACGTACACACATAGAGAGAGAGAGAGAGAGAGAGAGAGAGAGAGAGAGAGAGAGAGAGAGAGAGAGA
>NC_068982.1:106435226-106436586 GCF_001194135.2 Octopus bimaculoides
TATATATATATATATATATATATATATATATGTATGTATGTATGTATGTGTATATATATATACACACACACACACACTCACAGACACAAATTGATAGCAATGTATTACTAGACGTACAAAAGATAGAAACCCGCGCTTTTTCAAGTTTGATTTATATTTATGTATATACATGTGTATGTGTGTGTGTGTGTGTGTAAGTGTGTGTATTTGTATGTGTGTGTATTTGTATGTGTGTGTATGCATATATGTATGTAATTATACATACACTTACATAAACTTATATATGTTTGTATATGTGTGTGTATATATGTATGTATCTGTATGATTCACCTTTCCTAATAAGGAAAAATGATATGTGCAATAAATTTTTTTTTTTTAATAACTAATCTGATATTGAATTAAATTAAATTGTTTACATACTGTTTATAATTATGTGTGCATATAAACATATATGACTAATATGGAATGAAAAGAAAACGGAGTCCCTAATGCGATCGAACTCACACCCTCTTATTTGAAGAATTAAATGAGAATGGCATCAATTCTGGGACTTGATCGTCTGGAAGCACCCGACATTTTGGGGAGGAGACCAGTCGATTAGATCGACCCCAGAATGCAAATGGTACTTAATTTATCGACCCCGAAAGGATGAAAGGCAAAGTCAACCTCGGTGGAATTTGAGCTCGGAATATAAGGACAGACGAAATACCGCTAAGCATTTCGCTCGGTTTGCTAACGTTTCTGCCAGCTCGCCGCATTCCTGATTTGAAAATATTGCAAAAATAACAGAGAAAGAAGTTCTAGGGTATCAGAGCAACCGTCGATGCACCCAGACCACGCAGAGGACACTGAAAAAAAAAAAAAAAAAGACCGAAAAACTGGATTTTGTAAATGTAACCTGACTACAAAATTAGAATACTTGTGAGTGTGTATTCATGCAGACATACATACATATACATGCATTTATATACGTATGTATGTATGCATGCATGCATGCATGCATGTATGCATGTATGTATATATGTATATATGTATATATATATATATATATATGTGTGTGTGTGTGAGTGTGTGTGTGTGTGTGTGCGTGTATATATATGTATATATATATATGAATATATATATATATGTGTGTATATGTATATATATATGTGTGTATATATGTGTATATATATATATATATGCACTTACAAAAGACACAGACACATTGAAGGACACGCATGCGTAGACACATACAATAGGAATACAAAATACAAAATGGCTGATAGTTAGCAAGGTGAGACACACATAAGAAAGAAGGAAACAAAGGACCACTGATGAGGTCACAGAAGTGTGACGAAAGAACTCTGGCCGAAATAAG
>NC_068982.1:106437066-106437404 GCF_001194135.2 Octopus bimaculoides
AACTTAGCAGTTCGGCAAAAGACACCGATAGAATAAGTACTAGGCTTACAAAGAATAAATCCTGGGGTCGATTAGCTCGACTAAAAAGGCGGTGCTCCAGCATGGCCACAGTCAAATGACTGAAACAAGTAAAAGAGTAAAAAGAGTATATATATATATATATATATTCTTCAATATGGCGATCTTGTCCTTTCCTACACGTCAGTTATACAAACAGCTACTCTCACTAGCTATGCTGATGATACAAAACTGTTTTAGGCAATTAAGAACCTTGGTTCTCAATTGGTTATATAAATATGTTTACATACATACATACATACATACATACATACATACAT
>NC_068982.1:106437504-106439248 GCF_001194135.2 Octopus bimaculoides
TGTGTGTGTGTGTGTGAATGTATGTATGTTTTTTCTTTGAGTTTTATTTAAGTTTTTCTCAAGAGATTCAAGTTGGCCACTAACAAACCGGCAAGATCTTTTGAGTTAAGAGAGTTCCCGGTGTTTGTAAATATGTGATTGAGTTTGGTTGTGTTGCCTGAGCTATCAATGCATACACCCGAGTGTGTGCATTTATTCACCTAATGAATCTCCGATGGAGAATCTTTGAAATTGGTTTACAAATCTTCACTGTGCCACTAATAGATTGGATTTGGATTGTATGCTCTTTTCTGTTTTTGATTATTGAAAATTTTCTTTTGAAGAAGGAGCTGGCTTCTAACAAAGATATAAAGCTCATTCGTTGGAATGTTGATAACGAAAACCATGTAACATTTTAAACTTGAGAAAAGTCTTGCATAGTTTTACTATTCCGCTTACAGATTGTATTTGTAATGTACACGTCAGTTAGTCGATTTCTTTTTCTGAAAATCCAAGCATATATATATATATGTATGTATGTATGTATGTATGTATGTATGTATGTATGTATCTATGTATGAGAGAATTTACGAAAAAAAATAACAGACGAAGACAGGTGGTGTAAACAACAAATGGATGTATTAGTTTAATGCTCGGGAATAGAGAAAGTCTTTGACGTTTCGAGCCTACGCTCTTCAACTGAAAGGAACACAGAAAGAAATAAGGAGAGAAACAAGGAGAAAAAATATATAAATGTAGTGGTCAGCGATCTTATGTATGTATGTATGTATGTATGTATGTATGTATGTATGTATGTATGTACAAAAGAAAGAATTTAAATGCATCCTGCAATAAACATTAAAATAGCTCCGATGAGGCTATAAGATTTCCCACGACAACTCAACTCTGAGTATGGCACTTCTTATAGTAGAAACAATCGTATGCTAATGAAATTAATTACGTAACTCCTTGCTTTTCTTGTTATTCATTAAATGATATTACATTCTGTACTCACTTGATGCCAAAACATAAATATACAGTGTTCTAACAACTAGTTATTAGTATCTCTGTGTCTAAGCGAAACCATGTTTGTTTGTGTGTGTGTGTGTGTGTGTGTGTGTGTGTGTGTGTGTGTGTGTGTGTGTGTGTGTGTGTGTGTGTGTGTGTGTGTGTGTGTGTGTGTGTGTGTGTGTGTGTTTATTTTTATGTGTTTGTGCTTGCACATAACCACGGGTTCAAAATTTCGTTTCGGAGTTCATGAGGCCACGTGTTCGATCCTACTCTGTGACATCTAGGGTATGTGTTTTTAGACATAGCCTTGTGAAGACAGGGGTGCAAGAAAGATGGCTGAACTAATGAAGGAATGAAGAATTGAACGAATGAATGAATAGAACTGTAAAGTGAAGAAAATAAAACAATGAAGACGAATGAAAAATTGAAAGAGTGAACGATGAAGGGAATATATGAATGAACGAATGAACGACCGATCAAATGAAGGAATGAAAGTACGAAACAAGGAAAAGAGAAAGAAAAATACAATTATGAAAGTAAAATGTTGGAAGGAATATAGAAGTAGAGGGGAAAAGAATGAGAGAACGAATGAATTAAGGATGAGGAAATAGGTAATGAAAGGTAAAAAGAAGGAAGATAGAAAGCAAGACAGAAAGAAAGCAAGAAAGAAAGAAAGAAGAAAAAAAGAAAGGAAGGAAGAAAGAAAGGAAGAAAGAAAGATAAAGAATGAAGAAAGAAAGAAAGAAAGAAAGAA
>NC_068982.1:106439781-106440210 GCF_001194135.2 Octopus bimaculoides
GGGGAGAGAGATGGAGAGAGAGAGAGATGGAGAGAGAGAGATGGAGAGAGAGAGATGGAGAGAGAGAGATGGAGAGAGAGAGATGGAGAGAGAGAGATGGAGAGAGAGAGATGGAGAGAGAGAGAGAACAGACAGACAAGGAGGAGAAACAATGGATAGAGATGCACACGAGAGAAAAAGAGAGAGAGTGAGAGAGAGAGAGAGAAGTGCATGAGACAGAGGGAGAAAGAGAGATGGAGAAGGGAGAAAGAGAGATGGAGAAGGGAGAAAGGAGAAGGGAGAGAGAAGAGACAGAGACGCAAACGAAAGAGAGATAAGTGCATGAGTCAGAAATAGAGATACGCACCGGAGAGAAAGAAACGTGCACAAGAGAGAGACAGAGACAGAGACAGAGAGAGACAGAGAGAGACAGAGAGAGAGACAGAGAGA
>NC_068982.1:106441717-106443132 GCF_001194135.2 Octopus bimaculoides
TTCGTGCTTCACAGCGTTCAATACATACACACTTCACGTCTGGCTGTACAGCCTTTTTGCTTGTTTGTTCATTCACCGTTTCGTTTTCTTGTCTCGTTTTCCATCCGCCACTACCCTCCACGAAAATAATTTAATTTGTGTTCGTGGGAAGAACCATTTCAACGATGCGTACTGCCTTAATTCTTCGAAACGCCGGTGTTTTAATGGTGGCAGCTGATGAAGGAGATGTTTCTATGTGGCTTGCTTGTTTGTTGTACCTTGTTTATCATTTTGTCCATGTTCTTTTGCCACGTCATGTACCCAGTTATGTATCTATATGTACATGTAGATGAAGGTATGTACATACATGTACATATATATGCATATACTCATATATTGTTTATATATATATATATGAAGAATAAAATAAATGAATATGTACATATATCACACACTCACGATCTCTTTACTGGCTGTTTGGCAGCTTAGCTAGCTTTCCCTTTCTCCTTTCCGATGTAGAGTTATGCGTAAAACGTCAAACTTTCACTTTTCACCAAGAGTGAAGCTAATACATTTCTTGTGCACGTTCTCTTGTTTTCCGTCAATTTTATTCGTTTATTTGAATTGATTGTTTATTTCAATTGACAATATATATATATATTGCGTATTTAACTAATTTGTTTTCGTATTTCATGTTGTTTACTGTTGGTGACGTCCTGTACCCATATATCCCAATATATATATATATATATTATTTATATTATTATTTAATTGAACGCCACGCATC
This sequence comes from Octopus bimaculoides, assembly GCF_001194135.2. Lineage (NCBI taxonomy): Eukaryota > Metazoa > Mollusca > Cephalopoda > Octopoda > Octopodidae > Octopus > Octopus bimaculoides. The sequence goes on from NC_068982.1 coordinate 106,442,484, forward strand.
CATTTCCAAGTAAGTTTATCTTCATCCTTTTCTAATTCCCTTTTTCTTCCTTTCACCGTTTTCTACCTCTCTTTCTTTTTCTCCCCGCTTTCTCTTTTTCTCCTCGCTTTCTCTCTCTCTCTCTCTCTCTCTCTCTCTCTCTCTCTCTCTCTCTCTCTCTCTCGTTGCTCACACGTGACCATCTTCCATCTTTCGTTTCCTCACGTAACAATGTTTCTTTTCCTCCAGGTCGTCCAAAGGACTGGTCGTTTTCTATTTCTCTTCTATCTTTTCTCTTTTAAAAGAAAATATTTCTCCAGCGTTCGCTATGTTACACTTGTTCTGGTCTAACGAGCCTCCATGTTTGTTTTCGTTCGGTTTCCCTGTATGCCTCCACTGTCCTGTTTTTGTTCCTAACTTTAACCTTCCATGAATCCAAAATTTTATTTTGGTATTTATGGGAGCAACTGTCCTCGAAGACTCATATTGTCGTTCAATTCTCAAAACGAGGAGTAGATAGACAGCCGACAACTGATGAAGTGTCGTTCTCTTTGTATTACTTATCCATTTTGTCTCTCGTTATTTGCGTACTTAACTCATTTGTTTTCGTATTTGATGCTGTTTACTATTGGTGACGTCCTGTACCCATATATGCATATATATATATATA
>NC_068982.1:106444811-106450172 GCF_001194135.2 Octopus bimaculoides
GAGAGAGAGAGAGAGAGAGAGAGAGAGAGAGAAAGAGAGAGAGTGTGTATGTGTGTGTGTGTGTGTTGTTAGTGAGAGGAGAGGTATTGTGGAGGGTTTAGTAATTTACAAACCGATTTGACCCCGAACAAACATTGAGCAGCAACCAGACGCTTGCCTAATTGGAAAGTTGTCAAAATATACGAGTTAAATATCTGTCACCTGTCAGTTGGCTGACCAGCCAGCTAACCCGCCAAACAGCCAACTAACCTGCCAGACAGCTAGCCAGCCGGTAGGATCCGCCATCTCTGCTTATACTATGCACACCGCCGTCACCTTCATTTATGAAAGCGACGGCGGTGTGCATAGATTACTGCATCGCTCACTAAACACTATCACGACTGTCACCATCGCTATTATCGACTGTAGTTCTTGCACCATTTCTTTCGAACAGCAGACGACACCAACGCCAATAGCATGAAATCAAACTGAAAGCAACTACAACAACAGCAATAACCACAACGCATAAAAGATAATAAAAAACAACGTTAACTGCACCATCTGTAACGACCTTCTTGCAAAGATTGTTTCAAAGACTCTCCTGCAGCTAGAGCTGCATTATAATAAAGATTGTCTCCCTAAAGTGAGCGCAACCAGGCGCATACGCCACGCACATTCTCACATAGATACGCACACGCAACACTCTACACACCATATTCCACATACACACACGCACACACACGCACACAAACGCACACACACGCAAATTTAATGGGGGTTCTTTTTACACGATGGTGACACTGTAACTTTGTAGTGGAAGAGTATAGCCAATAGGACCTAATTACATGCCGAACTGCAAGCATATGAGGACATAAACAAACCAATACCGGTTGTCAAATGGTGGAGGTGACAAACACAGATACGCTCACACATACATATATATACATACATACATCTATACATATATACACTCACACATATTTGTATACATGTATACATATGTATTTAAGTATATGTACATATTTATGTTCACAAGGTCTGGGTACATGGAGTAAATAAAATCATAACATAAACAATTAAATATAAGAAATAATAATTTCTTAAAGTATGTGTTAATCCCCATGTACCCAGACTTTGTGGACACCCTGTATATCTATACACTGTGAATTCTTTGTCTAGAACTTCCCTGCATTTACTCCTTGTCTCTGATGACGGCATACCCAGTGTATGGAGACGTTGACCCATCATTTCAGTTTCAACAAATAATAACAGATCTAGTTACTTGCCAAACAAGTATAGCTGCAAAATGTATATAATCTGTCTTGTTGTCTGCGCCCCCAACCTCTCTCTCTCTCTCTCTCTCTCTCTCTCTCTCTCTCTCTCTCTCTCTCTCTCTCTCTCTTTCTCTCCTCTTCCTCCTTCTCTGTGGGACGAATTTTGGGAATCGATGCTCATTTTAGTGAACCGTTTCTCTGTCTATTTTTGAACCTACCTACAATGCAATGCATACGCGCGTAGCTACAAGCATATACATACATACACACATATACATACATACGTTCATACACATACATGCATACATGAATGCATACATACATACTGATATCAGCTGGAAATCTCCACAGGAATAGAGATATCGACAGGTTCTACCTACAAAAGAAGAGATAAAGGAGGTAGAAGCTTGAGATCAGTGCAGTCAGCCTTCGAATATCGAATAGTCTCTCTCAGACAACACTTGTTAAACAAAAGCAGCAAAAATAAATGCTTTAACTTTGTGCTGAAAAGTGGAGAGAACAATATCCTAAGTGTCGACAGCGAGCACCTCAGGAAGCGATCTCTTCCTGATGATCTCCCATACAACACCAAAGCAGCCGGACTAACATGCCTTAAAGAAGACCTGGATGTGAAACGCTCAGTATACCAAAAACGACTATGCACGGGTTTGCTTTCCAAAGAGTTGAAGAAGATAGTTATATTGGCATTAAGCGAAGCCTCCCTTGGACTCGTGACCGCTACATCACATCACACTCAGAAGGCTATGCATTTGCAATTCAAGAACAGGAGATTACAGCGAAATACCTGATAAACAAAAGAGACTTTGAAGCCCTTTGGCGCCACCGAAGATTTTGATTATGTCATATTTCTGTGGAAGACAGTACACGCGATTAGCAGCTGCCCCAGAATATTATCACCGTGACACGACGTCGCCGCAAAAACTATAAATAACGCCATCCCGAAAAAAAAAAGACTGTCCTGGAATAAACAGAGAATCCCTCTGTTATTGAGTACGCACACATACATCAACACAATGAATTCTGTTGAACTATTCCCTCAAAACATCTGTCAAGTACAAGTATAACAGGTCGGATATTGTTGTTCGGGACAGACAAGAAAAAGTATATGCCGTCATTTTGTTGTTGGCACTCCATCGCTTACGACGTCGAGGGTTCCGGTTGATCCGATCAACGGAACAGCCTGCTCGTGAAATTAACGTGCAAGTGGCTGAGCACTCCACAGACACGTGTACCCTTAACGTAGTTCTCGGGGATATTCAGCGTGACACAGGGTGACAAGGCTGACCCTTTGAATTACAGGCACAACAGAAACAGGAAGTAAGAGTGAGAGAAAGTTGTGGTGAAAGAGTACAGCAGGGTTCGCCACCATCCCCTGCCGGAGCCTCGTGGAGCTTTAGGCGTTTTCGCTCAATAAACACTCACAACACCCGGTCTGGGAAATATACCCTCATAGATATCAGCTATTCTACTGATGCGAATATCTCTTTGTAAATCAAAGACAAAGATAACTATAGACAATTGCTTCGAAACTTCCAGCTTCTGTATCCTGATAATAAATTCACATTTATACCAATAATGATTGGAGCACTTGGTTTTGTGACTAAATACCTGCTGACAGTCTGGACAAGCTTGGATTTTCAGGAACAGAAATCAACCAACTCACTCGCACATTACAAGTACAATCTATAAATGGAACAATAAAACTATACAAGAAATTTTCTCAAGTTTAAAATGTGACATTGTTTTCATTCTTTTATCCTTCTACTTGTTTCAGTCGCTTGACTGCGGCCATGTTGGAGCAGCGCCTTTAGTCGAAGAAATCGACTCCGAGACTTATTCTTTGTAAGCCTAGTACTTATTCTATCGTTTCTTTTGCTGAACCGCTAAGCTACGGAGATGTAAACACACCAACATAAGTTGCCAAGTGATAGTGGTGGGGGAGGGGGAACAAACACAGGCACACAAATATATATATATATATATGTATATATATATATATATATATATATATATATATATATATATATATATATATATATATATATATATATATACGAAGGGCTTTTTTCAGTTTCCGTCTACTAAATCTACTCTTTGGTCGGCCTGAGGCTATAGTAGAAGACACTTACCCAAGGTGCCACACAATGGGACTGAACACGGAACCATGTGGTTGGGGAGCAAGCTATTTGGGGGCCAAAAAGCCACGCCTGCCCCTATTATCTACATTCCGATGATGGAGTTTTGTATCTTTGTTAGAAACCAGCTCCCTCCTAAGAGGAACAATTTAAATAATTAAAACGGAGGAGAGACATATACGTACATACATACATACATACATACAAGCATTCAAGTATACATAAATACGTACATGCCAAAATAAATATACAGTTGTCTATATTCTCATTTATTTCTTTATTGCTCACAGGAGGCTAAACAAAGAAGGGACAAACAAGGACAGACAAAGGGATTAAGTCGATTACATCGACCCAGTGCGTAACTGGTACTTATTTAATTGACCCCGAAAGGATGAAAGACAAAGTCGACCTCGGCGGAATTTGAACTCAGAACATAACGGCAGACGAAATACCGCTAAAGCATTTCGCCAGACGTGCTAGTGATTCTGCCAGCTCGTCTCTGTCTATATTCTCATTGTATACTCATCCATGTAACAGATGTTGTTGTTGCTGTTTTTGTTGTTGTTGTTGTTATTGTTGATGATGATGATGATGATGATGATGAGGAGGAGGAGGAGGAGGAGGGGGAGGAGGAGGATGTAACTCTTGCTGGTCAGCCCAAGGTCAATCCTGATTGAGCAGATCGGACCATGCCGGCCTTCTCACAGGGATAGTACACCTGGGCCTATTCATAACGTCCTTTCTTTTAAATAAATTCTGACGGCAGTATAGCGCAATTATAGACATACAAGCGTAGATATCACGTTTACGCACGAATTTCAAGACTACACATTGATACACACGCGCGCGCGCACATGCATATCTATATACATATATAGATGGATAAATAGATATACACTCACACATCTGTGTGTGAACGTGTAAATGAAATATGTATGACTATATATATATATATATGTATATATATATGTATATATATATATGTATATATATGTGTGTGTGTGTGTGTGTGTATCATCATGCACTATGTGTGTATGTATGTGTACATCGATCTATCTAACTATGTGTCTATTAATCTATCTATCTATCTATCTATCTTGATGTATATATATCATATTTAATTTGTTAAGCGAAAATATCTCAACGTTGTAAGACATTATATTTTAATAAATTAAATATCTCCGATATAATTAAATATATAATTTGAAATCTATTTAAAATCATATATTTTAAAGAAAATATATTAGAAGTTTGAAAGTGGTGTCAAAATGTGAAATATAATGTAATATTATAGATAAGATGCTGGAACTCAAAATTCGGTGCCCCTTCTGTTGTAATACAAAGTTTTGCATAGAGATTGCACGTCTGTTCACACGAGGGCAATTCTCTTCTGCATAGTCTTAATCATCATGGCTATGTATACATGAATGTATGTATGCATCATGCGTGCATGTATATATGTCTGTAAATATAGATAGAGATATACACATACACACACATACATGTTTGAGTGAGTGTATAACAGCGTAAAATACCACTTAAGTATTGGTATTTGTGACAATGTACGCAATACATGTATGCATTTGTATATGTATATAAATATGCGCGCTAGTATCTATGCTTATATATACATATATACATATATTAATTTGCCTGTACGGATGATAACTCGCTTGCCACAGGTGATGGTATTTTAAGAATACCATCCCTTCCTATATTTATATCCATATATATATATATATACATATGTGTATATGTATATACAAGCACACACACACAAACACAGAGATATTATATATATATATATCTAAAAACAAAACCGCTTATGTTAGATTATAAAATATACATACAGAGATACATGTAAATAGAGAGAAACAAAGACTGAAAATGTACAGACAACGACTATTCATGTGTGTATATATATATATATATATATATATATATATATATAT
>NC_068982.1:106450378-106456918 GCF_001194135.2 Octopus bimaculoides
TATATATATATTGATAGAGTAGAATATAAAAACACAAGAAACTAAGGGGTAGAAAATATGACATTGCAAGTCCGACGGCTATTTCTGAGGGCTCAGAATTACGTTACAATGACGTCCCTCCTAAAGACTGTTCTATCTAGCCTTCGGTGTTCTAGCACCTTATCTGTCTGGAAGTCAAAGTTCCAGACGATCATTGCCTTCTCGTTTTCGTCCATTACCTTTTCCAGTGTATGTTGGTACCAAGTATCTGTTACCTCATGTCTATACTCCCGGCGCATTAGCCAGTGAAGGTTTAGGGCTACCTAGTCATGTCTGCGTTTGTATTCTTTCTATACAAGACTGTCACAAGCACTAAGGATGTGAGTCAAGCTTTCGACCTTCTTCCCACACATTCTGCAGAGGTTCGTTGCACTCGTGTGGTATATATCCCTTTTCACTGAGTTGGTATTTAATATCTGATCCTGGGCAGCGATGACTTGGCTTTCGATCTTCTTTTTAGGGACACCTTTACTGATCCACATCTACGATGTTCCTTGGTCTTTTAAGGTGTTAGTTTCGTGATGGAACTAACCATGTGATTGCACGCAGAGTAGTGTTTCTTCTCTATTATTGGCTATTCGTGATCGGAAACATTAACACTCACAAGTCCATTGCTGGTAAATCCTTCTGCTTTAGCAGCATTCTGAGGCAGGTCTTGCACGCTGTTTAGAAAAATACTCTGTCAAATTTCTTCTTTTACTGTCGATGCACTCTCGTACACTTACCAAGCCACGTTCGCCTTCATCCTTCTTCATGAACAGTCTATGCACGTTTGCCTTAGGGTGAAGGGCACCAAGCACTGTCATCGTTTCTTGGGTCAATCTCCTCTCGTGTCCATTTCAGTTGAACACTGGGATCGGTGCCAAAATTTGAAACCAATATTCTGTATTGATCAATTTTCTTTGGTCAGATAAGTTAGTAAGAAATGATGAATATGCTTTATGTATTTAATGTTTAATGAAATTTTCTTTTCTAGTAAGTCTTCTTCCAGTATATGCTATGTCTATTCTCTTTTATCAGTGAAGAAATCATGACATAACAACTAATTTAAATTTATCCATAAGTTGTGGTACCTTGCAATTACTAATACTAGTTTTTTTTTTCTTTCTCTTCTTTTAAGAATCCAATCCTAAATGAAATATTCAAAAATGACATTTACATAGTTGGGGTGTGGTCTTATCATAATATTTAAGATTGATGATTATTTTGTGGTGTAAGAGGACTGAATTAAAACTGGGTAGTAACACGAATCCACGGATTTAGTTTCTAGCCTTAAAAAAATGATTGAATGGGTTACTGATCAGTTTAAAATTTCTTGCAGAATGTGTAAGACATTTTAATTCCTGATAATTGATTTCAAAATTTAATGAGTTAGCGACGGTAACCTATACATGGTCTTCCGATGTATCAGAAATAGCAACCATCTCCACTCCGCAATTCCATCCGACCATGCTTGAAAAAACAGGAGACAAAGCAAATATAGTCAGTGGTAGTCGAAAAGTGAGATGAGTCATGGACGGCATGTTTTTTTTATCATAAAATGCTCAATTAGGATAAGAACACTTCAGAATAATTTTGCTATGAATATATAGAACAGAAGTTTCTATATTAAGAACAGCTTTCGAGACAGTTTTTTTTAAATATATCATTCTGGATAAAATAATTAACCTAAGGGATAGATTTTATAGAAGCTACATCAAATTCTTGTCAGAGTCTTTGTAATGTTTTCTTTGAAAACTTTTGCCAAATGTATGTGCGGGTGTGTTTTTTCATTGAGGCTTACCACAAAATTATTCTTTTCTACAATATATATGCACAAGGCCTGGAGTTTGTTTTGTTGGGTGGGGCGGATTATAAGTACCAATTAAGCACTGGGGAAAGGGGCGATTACATCGCCGCCAGTGGTTAACTGGTACTTATTTTATCGCCACCGAAAGGATGAAAAGTAAAATCGATCTCGGCGGAATTTGAACACTGAACGTAAAGACAGAAGAAATCCCGCAAAGCATTTTGTCTGGTGCGGTAACGATTCTGCTAGCTCGGAAACTGGTAACGGTTTCAAATGTCTACACAGGGCCAGAAGTTTTTAAGGGAAGAGTAAGTCGATTACGTTGAGCCAAGTATTCAATTGGTACTTATTTTATCGACCTCGAAAGGATGAAAGGCAAAGTCAGCCTCGGTGGAATTCGAACTCAAGACGTAAAGACTGACGAAATGCTGCTAAGCATTTTACCCGGCTTGCAAACGATCCTGCCAGCTCGTCGCCTTTATATTAATACATAATATTGAAAAACATGAGTCAAAGAAGCAGAATTAACATGTCAAGCTAAGTTTCTTATGGTAAAGTAACGTTTATACGCATCAAGTCATAACCATTCATTATTTCTCTTCTAGATATGTATGAGTTTCCGCAGGCTTTTAAACTTTTCTGTCACTAGTTTTCCGTCAAATGTTTTATGTACGTTTTATTCTTATTTACTTATTTTTAATTTAGTAACCGTTCTTTTTCTTTAGACAATAGAACATAAAAAGGTGATTTACGATCCCCCTCTCCCAAATTTCCCATTCGTAAAGAAATATATATAAGCCTGTAACCTTAACGATTTTCCTAAATCAGAGGTATTAGAAAGTTAAATGGATTCCACAGAAAATTGAAACTGAATCGTAGACATGGCAAGCCAGAAACTTCTTTTGTACGGTGTTCTCTGCATAGCGTAGAAATTTATTAGTCAGAAACTTGCACATTCATGTCCATTCACACATATACACTCGATGACTTACAAACACATGTACACACACACATATGTATGTATGTATGTGTAGATAGATAGATAGATAGATAGATATCACATATCAGTGTGTGTTTGTGTGTGTGTGTGTTGCTGATCAGTCTGAGAAAAATATTTACAGCCGATATTTTGTAGTGAGGTTTGAGCTAGAATATTATCCCTTAAATCAATCAGACCCCTAGGGCTACCACGAGCGGCGTCTTCTAGGTTCCCACTTGCTCACTGCAGTATGTCCGAATCAGATGAGAAGAGTAGCGCTCTTCCGACTGTTAGTTTGCAGCCCCATAAATATCAGAGACAGCATGTCTCCCGGATGTCGTTCGGGTGTTACTGCAGTAAAACAGTCGTCACTTTTGGCAAGGATACACAAAGAGCCGAACTTCGATCGGAAAGCGACTTCGAAAATAGCATCACATGTCTGTTAGAGAAAAAAGAAAATGTAGAATAGGAAAAAGAAAGAAGATAAAAAAGATGAAATATTCTAAAACAGATTTTCTTTCATCCCTTTCGGCCCAATGAAAGGTAATCATTAAAAATATTTGAAACGAACGAATGTTTCTTTATAGTTAGGCCAAATAAAGGAAATGTATTTTTTATGACGTTAATTAACAATTTAAAGAAAAAGTATTTACAAAGCTATAGTTAAAGTACAATTTCAAACGCAGCTTACAACTAAGACCTCGTTTTAGTTAATATTGATTTCAAATTTTGGCACAAGGCCAGCAATTTTGTGGCGGAGTTGATCGATTACATCGACTCCAGTGCTCAACTAGTACTTATTTCATCGACCCTGAAAGGATAAAAGACAAAGCAGATCTCGGCGGCGTTTGAATATAGAACGTAAAGAAGCAAAACACAGCTAAGCATTTTGCCAAGCTTACTAACGATTCTGCCAGCTCGCTCCGTTCATTTTAATAAATATTCTTTTCTACTCTAGGCACAAGGTCCAAAATTCTTGGGAAGGGGCCAGTCGATTAGATCAACCCCAGTACGGAACTGGTACTTAATTTATCGACCCCGAAAGGAGAAAGGCAAAGTCGACCACGGCGAAATTTGAACTCAGAACGTAAAGACAGACGAAATATCGTTAAGCATTTCGCCCGGTATGCTAACATTTCTGCCAGCTCGCCGCCTTCGTTTTAGTAAATATTAACACTTTAGATGGAGTACTTCTTTTGTTGATCTAACCATCACCAAACAGCATACACAAACGCACACACAATATATATATATATATATACATGTATGTGTGTGTGTGTGTCTGTGTGTCTGCGTGTCTGCGTATTCAATAAAAAGATCTTATATCAAATAAAACAAATCAAATTTTACTGCGATATTTATAATTCTATATCCATATATTCACATATGTATATATATATATATATATATATATATAGAATAGAGACAGCTGATGAAGGGATATTCCAAGGGGCTTTCCGTTTTCCTATGTGTTCGTTCCGTTGTCTGTAGTTTATTGTTCTAACGTCCTGTACCCTGATATGCATGTATATACACATGTAGATGTAAGTATGTACATATATGTGTGTATACATGTATATATATTCTTTGTATTATATATATATATATATATATATATATAGACAACATTACGCATGCTAGCCACCGGTATGAACATTTTTCTAAATCTTCTAGTCTTATTATTTTCACAGTGTATATATATATATATATATATATATATATATATATAGTCAATCCAAACATGAATAAGCAAGAAAAAACAACAACGCGAGGACGTGGAATAAGTACAGTGTTATTGGACACTCAGAACAGGAAAGAAAAGAAAGAGGATTTCACGTTTCGATCGGAGCGCTTCATCAGAAATATAGAAAAAGGAAGACGGATATATATATATCTGTGTGAGTGTGTATGAAGTATAACTTACATGAATGTGTCCGCGTTTCTAGAGAATTCGAGTTATAAAGAAATCACTGATTTCTAAACCAACACAATCACTTTTTGTTTTATAAATATTGTTATGTGTTTTTATTTTTTCCTTTCTGCCATGAATTCGCTTTCTTTTAAGAATGAAGACTGATACACATCTGTATTTACATTTCGCTATGTTCACCGCTTAAACCCCTTGCCAAAGTTTTTCATGGTCAATCATACAAAAATCGACCTTGTTTTATGATAACGCATTCTTTTTTTCGTTCTCATTATTTTATTTTGAATAGTTTAAAGATGAAGGTTATTTTTTGTTTATATCACTCAGTACCGCATGTTCACCATCCCCTTTGTATAAAAAGATATACGTTTAAACGTCTCCTATATATAATTCTTTAACGTTCGGTGAGCAGAGACTTCTCCTATTGTGATGTAGCTCGTATAAGCATGCTATGGATACGGAGAAAGCTTTTCTATCGTTCACTCCGAATACTTTTTGTCTCTTCTTCTTTCTCTCTCTCTCTCTCTCTCTCTCTCTCTCTCTCTGTCTCTCTCTCTCTCTCTCTCTCTCTCTCTCTATTTCAAATATATATATTATATAAAATTATATATATATGTATATAAATATATATACATACACACATATATGTGTGCGTGTGTGTGTATGTATATATATATATATATATATATATATACATATATATAAACATAATTGCATGCATGTAAATGTACTTATGTATGTGTGTATACGTGCATGCACGTTGTATGTTTAAATATGTTTATACATACATACGTACGTAAGATTCGTGCTACCAGTCATATAAATATATATATATATATATATATATATATATATATATATATATATATATATATATAATACATATATATACATGCATACATATATATGTATGCATATTTACATATTATACATTGTGTGTATGTGTGTATGTATAGTGTACACCTAAATATGCTTATACATACATACATTTAACCATACATGCATACGCACATACGTGTATGCATACATACATATCTCTGTCGCTGAAAGTTCGAGGTAGTTGTCCTTAACAAATAGTTTGGGGCTCAGTGGTGTGAAATAAGTTATCTATCTTTGATTAACGAAGTAACATTCACGTGGTGCGTTGCCGAATGCTTTATGACTTTCTCGCTGAGACAAAAACAATTGTCCTGGATGCCTAAATGGCAAGTGTTCCTACAATATTCTCTATTGAATACAGTTTCTGTCAGCAGTCATAATACAGTTTTATAGTTTAAGACCATATTGGCGGCCTCGTTTAGCCATATTAATCTCCATAAATCCTTTAATCGTATGTAATATTTTCGGAGGTATTGGCTGCAAGAATTCATGGACACTTTAGTGTAGACATCTATTGTGATTTTATGAGGAAAAGCTAAATTTGCCACCCTCCCCCATATACTACGTTCTCTTTTCTTTTACTCCTGTTCCCAAAACTCTGCAGAGAGATTCTTGTGTGAGTTTGCTTAAGATTCTGTGTGAGGTCGGGAGTTGATTCCGACTATTGTTGTTTTATATTTAGTTCGCTTTATTTATCAATTCGTTTCTTTTCTTCTTTTGATTATGCTTATTAAATTTTATTCATTGTATTGTTTTGCTTATAATTTTATTTTGCAATTATATTTAAATTTCCGAAACCGGAATATGACAAATATATGATAAATATGATAGATGGATAGAGAGATAGTTAGCCATATATACTCACACACACACACACACACACACACACACACATACATATATATATATATATATATATATATATAT
>NC_068982.1:106456928-106462222 GCF_001194135.2 Octopus bimaculoides
TGTGTGTGTGTGTGTGTGTGTGTGTGTGTGTGTGTGTGTGTGTGTGTGTGTGTGTGTGTGTAATATGTAATGGTAAGATCCCAGGATCAAGGTGTAGGAAGTCAGTAAGCTTCAAGCAGTCCGTAGAAGGTATAAAAACAACTTTCAGGAACAATATTGTTTTGTTGACGTTGAAGTTCGATAAACTGAAAAAAGTTATTTTATAGTTTATGGTTAGCAGCTGGGGTTGCTGTGTATGCCAATAAAAATCCAAAATTAAGGAATGGAGTAGATAAAATCCAGACTACATATGTTTCATAGATAGCAGAACTAGTAATTGCCCAAACAAGGGGTAAACCACGAGCAACTCGTCGGGCCAAAGATACCTTAATCAAATGAAGTTTACATAGTCGTCAAGGGATCCCATGTTAACTCACAGGAGTTTCGGTACATATATATATATATATATATATATATATATATGCACACACACACACACACACACGCACACACCCATATATATATACATACATGTATATATTTATATACATACATGCGCGCGCGCACGCACACATATATCCGTGTATGCATGTATGTATGTATTGTACAGATGTAGAAACAAACTGAGGTGGTTACGAAGTACTCAGTGTTAGAATAATAAACTAAATAATGAATAAAGCTGAAAAGTTCAGGATTATCAATTTAACTGCCGTTCCGTTCTGGAATCTTCAAGTTAGTAGTGAACATGATAAAATAATATATAAATATACAGGGATTAAGGAAGGGTTGGAGACAATAGCGTAAGAGGGGGGAAACAATGAGAGAGGACGTTTTAGGACAGTCAATTCTGTAGTGAATATAACAGCTAAATGATTAAAACGTTTAAAATTTGTGCCTCTTTAAAGGAAAGCAAAATTGCAGAATAATCAAGTGAGGTTCATAGTTTCAAATTTGTTTAAGATAATCCTGGTTTATAAAGGAGAAATATACACTTTGCAAATGTTTACTTCATCTTCTTTGGCTGTGTTGAAGAGGATTACCTGTTCGTATGAAAAGAAATTACAATATGTGAAGTATTCATAAACTGTTTAGATAAAAAAAAAATGTAGAAATAGATCCGTGTATCCACTTGATGGATACTGTCTCAGTAAGAATGTCGTATATAAATGTTCCGTACATGAAATGTTAATGTATATATATTGGGGCTACCTCGAATAAGTTTTATTGCAGAAATTATAACCACACCTGCAGCTTTGGGAATATGAGGAAAGCCAATTTTATATCTTTGGCTAGTTTTCTATGGAAGTTTGCTGATAAAGAGACTGCATATGAAATTGCTTAGTCTATTATATGCAAGTCACAACTATATAAAGTTAGTCGATATATGTAATTTGTGTATATCTAAGACTTATGAAATAATCAAGTGTAAATAAAATCTCATTAACCAACGATATGAAGTAATAATACGATGTCCACACATGTACCGTACGTCCTTCCTATACAATACTAAAGTTAACGTATTAGTTTTAATTTAAATACTTTTAATATTTCTATTACTAGTCAACATTTGTAGATTTGACCCATCTAATTAATATAACTTCAATTTTCTGTTTCTGTGCTTCTGGCTTGCTTAGTTTATCTAATTCTAGTCCGGACTGGGTTGCTTTTCATTGGCAATTAAGCATTATCACAGAGACAGTAATGGTAAATATGATTAGTATATATCTTTAATCTATGAACTAATTATCTGTAAATCTTTTTTCATAAACTGTGTGTGTGTGTGTGTGTGTGTGTGTGTGTGTGTGTGTGTGTGTGTGTGTGTGTGTGTGTGTGTGTGTGTGTGTGTGTGTGTGTGTGTGTGTGTGTGTGTGTGTGTGTGTGTGTGTGTATTGTCCACAAATGTACTTGTCCTCCTTATATTATACTGATAATTAAACCTTTTAGCGCAAACTCTAGTGCACTACTAGTACTACCAGTTAACTCTAAAATGTAGTCTCCTTAATTCACTCCTAGATTTGTTTCTCGTATTTTATTTGATTATATTTGATTCCTCACGTTTAGCCTGTCCTTTCCATTTAAACAATATGTAACTTTAAATATCGCATATTATATCCTAACTCTTAGAGTTGATAGTGGGATAGCTTGATAGATTATTCGTTGTTGTATGTATGTATGTGAATATCGTCTGTATGTGTATGTGTATAAATATGTATGTAAGCATATATGTATATATATGTGTGTGTGTGCGTGTGTATACGCAAATGATTATATAAACTGATTTGACCAGTTAAACATAATGATGAACTTGTACTATTTTGCGAAATTACTGTTTTGATAAAGATATTTTGTGTAAGAACTGGTGTACTTGTGTGAGCGTATGTATATGAATGTATGTGTCTGAATATATTCATGAGGTGTATATGTGTATTTGCTGATGCCATCATCAATGGTCTTAGAATGATATTTCAATCCTTCTAACTGAGCCGTGCATGAAATTCCAACAGTTTAGGCCACTTTGTTATGCACCCAAGTACCATTACTAAAACATATACATTGTATGTAACAAACCTGGTCTCCTATCCCCATCTTTAAACCCTTATTTATTTTGTTTTATTTTTCTCCATTTTCTCTATACTTTTCATTTTATTTATTTGTTTGTTTATTCATTTGTTTATCTTATCTATTTTTTATTATATGCTATATTCATTTAATTACTACGGGAAGGACAACCAAATCTTTTGAAAGCAAATCTTTATGATAAACTTATTCTTCCTTATTTTATCTTTTATTAAGTTTTTGTATTTTATTGCATTTACTTTATTATACTCTTTTTTAAAATTCGTATTTACCGACTATCTTTCCTTCGTTGACGCACTCTGTATGATAACTCTTATATTCGTTGAGAGTGGAATCTGCCAAATACACTTATTGTCTATAACTGTGTAAGAATCTAATATTTTAACCCTCCATGAAATTTTCTGAAGCGTAATCTGTTCGTTATGTTATAGTACAATTATATGGGTGTATATATTTATTCATATGTATATTCATTTAAATATGTGTCGCTTATGTAACTAACACAGATTGCGAAACAGCTGTCAACTAATGAAATAAACATCTTTTCTCACACTTCACTTCTTTTATCGAGTCAATTTATATATGTGTACGTGTGTGCGAATGTATATATGTATGTATGGATGGATGGATGGATGGATGAATGGATGGATGGATGGAGTGAAAGTTGGAGTGTAACATGAAAATGATTAAGGGTACGGACAGATAAACATGGAACATCTCTCATCAGCCGCAAAAACCAGAATCAGGGCAGTTACGGCACGTTTAAAGTCGAAAGACTTGTGTGTGTGTGTGTGTGTGTGTGTGTGTGTGTGTGTGTGTGTGTGCGTGCGTGCGTGTGCGTGTGTGTGTGTGTGTGTGTACTTGTGTACGTGTGTGTGTACTTGTGTACGTGTGTGTGTGCTTGTGTACGTGTGTGTGTATATTTGTAAATATGTCTGTGTGTGCTTGTATGTTTATGTCTGTGTGTCTGTGTTTCTACGTGTATTTCTAACTACTTGTATGTATATTTTTGGGTGCATATGTAATTTTGGATAGATAAAGTGACAGTGATATCCATGAATACTTATATAAATATTGATAATGAGAGACAAGAAGATTGACAAAGTGATTGATTGTTAGTTAAAATTGTTAAAATTCTGTTGGTTGCGATTTATTACTCCTTTGTTGTCCCTCTTTCTATTCATCTTTTTTCTCTGTCTATTCGAACATTACGATTTCTTTAGCCCTTTTTCCTACATTAGGTCTTTGCCCCCTTTTCTCCGTGCTAAAATATTGATTCTCGTTTTACTAAAGTGATGTGAGACAGGAATCCTCTTTCTTCTTGTGAGAAGTGGCTTATTAACGAAATAAATAAGAAGAAATTATGAAAGGGAAAAAATATCATCTTCAGATATGCTTCTTTTCTTTCCCATTTTTTTTCTTTTTTACATTAAATGTTACAAGTCAAAAAGTAAATAAATAAATAAATAAGCAAGATGGTGCGAATGTCTGTTACCGTGACGTTGTCACAAGACTTCCGTTACTGTCCGATCGACTTCTTAGCTTTCAAGGACGCTGAGAAAGGTCAGCAACGAGGTCGACAGTTGTCACAACTTTGATAACTTCAGCGAAAACATGCTGCTTTTGGTGGGTTTGATCAAATTTTCTAGATGCACAGATTGCTGTTGTTGGTGTTGTTGTTACTGCTGCTGTTGTTATTGTTGTTGTTGTTGTTGCTACTGCTGCTGTTATTGTTATTATTGTTGCTGCTGCTGCTGCTGCTGTGGTGTTGTTGTTACTATTATTACTATTATTCATAGATTTATTTGTTTCTTCTATATCTATATTTATATCACGTCTATCTCTTTAACTATCTATCTATCTTTGTATGTATGTATGTATGTATGTGTATATATATATATATATATATACATACAAACATATATACATATGCATATATATATATATATATATATATATATATATATATATATATATATATATATATATATATATATATATACACACATGCATGCACACATACATATATACATACATACATACAAATATATATATACATACATAATTATTTTTCTGTTTTTGTCTCATATTTTCGATTGTCTTCCAGAAAATTTTCTTCGCAAATCCGTCATGGCTTTTGTATTTTTGTAACATCCATCGGATGCATCTTCACTAGCTTTAACATGTTAAAACATGCTCATAAAAGAAGTAAAATGTATTGGAAAGACAGAACATTTTCAACACTATAGAATCTAATTGGGTAAAAGACGTGGGGAAAGCAAAATTGGAATGAAACTATGAACCACAGTATTTTTTTCTTTTCGTTCTTGTTTGTGTGATTTTATATTTTATTATATATTTTGTTATATTTTTGCTTATCTTCCTTCCTTTTTTTTTTAGTCGTTCTTTTTATATCTTCACTTCTATTTTTCCTGTTTCTACATTCTGTACATATATAGCCTCTGAGAAAGTGAAGTATAAATATTTCATTGCGATCGTTACATGTATCGACGGGCAAAATGGCGGCGACAAACGGTTTGTGTATAGAAGTAGTGGCAACAGCAGCGGAGTGACGTCAACGAGGAAGACGAAGACGAAAAAATGACGACCAACACAACGATGACAGCGGAGATGACAACAACAATGTTAACGACGACGAATGAGGGTGACATTGATGATGCTAATGATGGTGAGATGACGACGTCGACGAGGAGGAGGAGGAGGAGGAGGAGGAGGAG
>NC_068982.1:106462628-106470468 GCF_001194135.2 Octopus bimaculoides
TTAAAGGATATAACAGTAGCGAAATAAATAAATAGATAAACAAATAAATAAATAAATAAATAAATAAACAAATAAATAGAATCCCCTGTAGTGGGTAAGTCCACTTAAGGTAACCCGTGGTAAACCCCACACAAAAATCCTGGATTACTCTGCCATCTCCAAGGCATGGAAAAGTGCCCTCTTCCAGCATCTCTCCTCCTGCCTAGAAAAGCATATTCAGAGTAGATCCATTCAGTCTCACCGGTCTTGCCATTGTTGACCACCTTCTGATAAACTCACTAGAAGGCAGCACATCCATCTCTACCCTCGCCTTCCTCTTCAAAAGATATTTGAAGAATTTGATGAGGGCTTGACCAGATAGGAATGTGCCTGTCTTCAAATAATAATAGACAAAAGCATTGCCCATATCACGAACGAATGCCCAAGATTTGCCCAAAACTTTTACAAGTTGTGGTGACACGATAAAGTAGTGAAAGTGCTACATTGGAAACTGTGTGAAAATTGAGGGCTAGAGAGAGCCAAGACATGGTGTGAGCATAAATTGCAGAGAGTAGCAGAGTAGGAGACTAGCAAAATCCTTTGGGATTTCCCAATCCAAACAGATCAGGTGCTATATATATGCTATATAGTAGATGTTGCGTGCCCCTTTGACCCACGAATAGTCAAGAAGGTAGGTGAAAAACTAGATAAATACAACCCTCTTAAGTACGAAATAGCTCGGCTATGGAAAATGAAGAAGTACCAATTATTGTTAAGTCCTTGGGAACAGTATCAGAAGGCATCGAGAGGAATATAAAAGAGATCAGAACAGAGTGCTCAGTAGAACTGTTACAAAAGGTTTGCCTTCTTGGTACGGCCAGAATAATCAGGAAAGTATTAGACTGTTGAAAAGAACAGATAGCTAGGTACCGTACACTGCAGGCAGCAAGCCCGTTCCGCATGCAAAACTCCAGCGGTTCCAACAAAAGCTGAAATAAAAAGAAATGATGATAATAATAATAATAATAATAATAATAGTAATAATAATAATAATAATAATAATAATAATAATAATAATAATAATAATAATAATAATAATAACAACAACAACAACAACAACAACAACAATAATAATTCTTTCTACTATAGGCACAAGGCCAGCAATTTGATGGGGTGGGTCTAATCGATTACATCAATCCTACTACTTGTACTTATTCTATCGACTCCAAAAGCATAAAAGGCAAAGTAGACCTTGGAGGAATTGAACTCAGAATTAATTTTATCACTTTTATTATTTCACACGGGAATTTGTAAGAGATATGTGATATTTTCGAATATATGGGATTGCATTTTCCAGTGTGGTCCTTCTTTTCTTACGACGTGGTTGTGATATCTGAAGGAGATTTAGCTGCTATTTCTACCAGGTCGAGGATACTACATATTAGCTATTTCATTGGCTAGAGATAGTGTAGTCGATATAGGTAGAATGGGTCATGTATTAGTAGAATCGTTAGAGCATAAAAAAAAGATAAAAAGATGCTTGCGATATTTTATTGCAGTCTTTTATGTTCCAAGTTGAAACACTGTCATAATCTACTTCGCCTTTCATGCTTCTGGGGTCGATAAAATAATATACCAGTCAAGAAGCGAAGCGGATTCAATATTTCCATGAAGCATCCTCGATGCGAATGGAATTATAATAGAAGACTAACCTTAAGACCTCAGTACTTCACTGGTACCCCGGCAGGATGGCGTTGAAGAAGAAGAAGAAGAAGAAGAAGAAGAAGAAGAAGAAGAAGAAGAAGAAGAAGAAGAAGAAGAAGAAGAAGAAGAAGAAGAAGAAGAACAACAACAACAACAACAACAACAACAACAACAAGACCAAGAACAAGAAGAACAAAAAGAACAAGAAGAACAAGAAGAAGTGGAGGAGGAGGAGGGGACGGGAGGAGAAGGAGAAGGGATGAAGCAAACAAAACAAGGAAAGTCATAAAATATGCAAGAAAGAATGCATTTCATTGTTATTTTGACAATGAAGTAAAATCCGTGACATGTGGCAAGTGTCGGATCCATAAATTTTAAGTGAAGGCTTCAGAAATAAAGAGATTGTCTAGTTATTAGAAGTGTGGCTGTATGAGAAGTAACTGCGGTTGCATTAGCTACCATAAAAGTGTTGCTAGCCGTATTGAGTAAGATGGGTTAAAAAGAGACAAAATAATCCAAATGAATTCATATGCTGTTAAATATCAATTTCTTTCCGAAGAATTAGACCTCAAATGTATAAGGAAAGAGTAAAAGGGAGTTTCGACTTTACGAGTGTCTGGTTTAAAGTTTTGAAACAATATCAAGTTGTCAAAGACTGTGTCTTCAGTTTCGTGTACGATTAAGTGGTGTCACACCTCAACCATATAAAAAAAATCCAAGAATAATGACCCAAACCGGCAATTGAAACCCTGTTATAAATATTGGGTTGTCCGGAAAGTTCGTGCCGATTTTTAAAGGAAAGAAAAAGGTCAATAAATACTTGCCATTACATTTTTAATCAACCACATATGAACCATTTTGTTGCACAGTGCGTCTCCATCTTTCCTTGAACTTGAAAATACCCTCTTCCCAGAACTGAGGTGATTTCATGGCAAATAAGTCGAAAGGTAAGCTACTATAAATCGGCACGAACTTTCCGGGCAACCCAATATGATTCGCCATAACTTTCAATAACTTTAGTATGGTAAAGGAAATGAAATACTCATATCTGAGAATTGAAATCGAAAACCTGGAAGATTATTTCGGAGCATGCCTCGTTAGTCTAGGTATGATTCATCACGGCATGTCAGATTGTACAACGTCATCCACGATTCAACAGAGAGATGGTATACCTAAGAAGATAGATTTGTGGTTCGCACCTCGTTGTTCAGTTAATTACGCCACATGGCTGTTCCATCAGCGCTGGCCTGAGGCTACCAACAAGTCGGAGTATTACATGCTTTCACGTTTTGTGTTGGAAGTATTTCTGCTATGAGTGACACCGACTTTCACCTTTGTGAACGCCATAAAAATAACTATCAAGTAATAACTGTGATAAAGCAGCGAGATTGCTGAATCGTTATCACATCAGACATAGCATTTGTTCCGGCTCTTTACGTCCTAAGTTCAAATTCTGCCGAGATAAACTTTACTTTTCATCCCTTCAGGTTCGATGAAATAAAATACCAGTCAAGTGTACGCACTAAAAACGGTGTTCAGCCATACGTTGTCAGAAATTTGCATATGTACATAAACACACACACATACATACATACATACATACATACATACATACATACACATATACATACATACTGTCCTGAAATAAACTTAGAAAATCCCTCTGTTGTGGAATACATTCATAAACACCAACTCAAGGAATACTGGTGGAATATTCCCATCAAAACTTCTGTCAAATGTAAACATAACAGGCCGGATATTGTTGTTTGGGACTGAGGGGCAAAGGTATGTACCATCATAGAGGTCAGCTGCCCTGCAGATATAAATATCTCTTTGAAAATCAAAGAAAAAGAAGATACCTATGGACAACTGCTTCGAAACCTCCAGCTTCTATATCCAGACTATAAATTCATATTCATACCAATAATAATTGGAACACTAGGCTTTGTTAGTAAATGCTTAAAGGAGAATGTCGATAAACTGGGATTTTCAGAAAGAGAAATCGACCGGCTAATTCGTACATTACAAGTGCAAATTGTGAGTGGAACATTAAAAATATGCAAGACTTTTCTCAAGTTCCAAATGTGAATTTGTCTGTGTTAACTACATCCCAAAGATGGAGCTTTGTATCTTTGTTGGAAACCGGCTCCCTCCTCAGTGAAAGGTTTGTAATAACTAAAAAAAATAGAAAAGACATGCATACATATAAATATATGTGTGTGCTTGTGTATACACACAGGTTCAGCAAGCTCTACTGCAAACCAAGCAAAAAGTTGTCACTCGCCTATAGTGCTTAAAAACCTTGTAAACGGTGTCAGTCGTAAGATATTGAACCTCTCCGCTAAATAAAGATGTCTTCAAAGCAGCGGCTCCTCTTATAATGTGACTCTGGTAGCTAGTGCTATGCCCAGCCCTGACACCCCAATTGAAGATGCTGCCAAAAAGTTAACTGCCTGCTTTCTCGTCAACCTTCTCATACATTGTGAAAACCCGAGTGGGAGAGACCTTCCTCAGATTCGTAGATAAACATTTTATACAGAGCCATAGTTATAGGAAAATATTCAACAGACATATCTTAAAAGCTTCGTTCATCTGTGCACTTAGTGTCTAAAAGACACTTAGTGTCTGTGCACTTACCTCAAAGTCGCGCACAGAAGCAGGATATTTATAAAGAGTTTACAGTGACAGCCCAGTGAATGATCAATGCAATACAGAAGTCGTGGTCGACGGAGCAGAGATAGTGTCAACCAACACCAATAGAACGACACATACACAGAAATATGGCGAGACTGAATAATCACCGATCCTCTTTTAAAAGCAAAGAGAGTTAAAGTTTTACAACTATAGCCAGCTAATATGGCGATTAAGAGAGTAAACATCACCTGGAAACCGCAGAAAGATTCTGGGCCATATTTGAATGTGAGTAGAAGATGCAGGCTCTACTCAGCGGAGTGGAGAATCATTCTAAACAATTCACACGACCCAGGTACTTTCCTAAACTCAAACAGAGAAATTATCTTTATATTTTGTTAGGATAGTTTTCATTGTTATTCCGTTGTCATTCGAATTCTTCATCTGAATCCCGTATTTACAATACCGTTTTATATTTTTCACTTTTTAAATATTCTAAACGACTACATCTAAAGCCATACAAGACTAACTGGGTTGCTCAGAATCGAAATATAATCCTTTTAAACTTAATCCACTTCAGTTTGGAGTTCCTTTCCTGTCACTTTGAAATCTGTTTCCTCTTGCTTTTCTACATCTTAAGCATTTGGCTAAGAGAAAAAAGCAAATATTTGTGTGTTAGACGGAAAAGGAAATCCCTCGGACGGCAAAATGGGAAGTTGGTGTATGCGTGTTTAGCGTTAACTTTTAACTATTCCAAGATGTTTTACGTGAAATTCGTTTCCTTTCAAATTTATTCTCAAAAGTTTCACACACACACACACACACATACACACATACATGCACTCACTTACTCCCACGCATACTCACACACACATATACACACATACATACATACATACATACATACATACATACATACATACATGTATAGGTGTATTCATTTTCTTAAACGAACACCCTAAAGCAGCAAACTCGGAGCGTAGGTGATCATCTCCAATGGAAAAAGTTTTCGATATCTCTCTTCATAGTGACTGCGAGTTCGTCGTGATTTAAGTTACATGTGTGACGCTTCGGTATGGAAGGTAATGGATAAATGGTCGTTGGGTCATTTGGTTAGTAGCAGATGCTGGAGTTGAGAGCAAGTAGGTTTTTAGTGTAAAATGAGATCGAGTGTGATCCACATTATACAAGACTCCTGGACTACATCTGAGTTGATAAACTGTGATTCTTTGAAGCCTCTATTAACACGTACTTTGATAGCGTGATATGACAGAAGCTACTGAGCAAAGACGTGAGAAATGGAAAGAATCTATCGGTAGGCAGTTTTCCTGGGAAATTGATGTGATAAACACGGCTGAATGCTTTGTTATTTTTTCCCCAAAATTCCTCGTGGGCAATGATCTACCACTGAGTGAGTTAGAAAAGTAAGCTTTTCAGTAGATCTGGATTTACGAAGGCTGTTCTGGTGTTCATTAAAGAGGAACGATTGTGGTGAAGTAAAAGTTTGCTTTTAATAACTGTTTTCATCAACTTTGAAATGTTGGAAATAAGAGCTGTCGAACGATTACTAAGAGAGAGAGAGAGAGAGAGAGAGAGAGAGAGAGAGAGAGAGAGAGAGAGTTATATGTTTTGTTTCTAGGAATGGGACATACTGTATGTCGAATGTTTTCAAAGACTAGTATAACTCTGAGAGGTGGGAAGAGATTGATAAGGCTGGTGGGAAAAAGCTACTCTGAGAATGCTTGTGATCCTATTGATATGAAGAGATTAGAAATGCTTCTGCAGTTGGCGTGTATATCCACGTAGCGGGGGACCTTGTAGACTAAATAGAAATAGTTTTAAGAGATTTACTCTGTATATGGAGTTGGAGGAAAAATAGACAGCAAATGCGAAGGGGTTTCTCCGTGAAAGTACTCCTTGCAAAACCATCATGTGACTCCGAAATATTAAGTTATTTCTGTATCAATTCCTTTCACAAATTTTCGGAAAAATTTGTATCTGTTCCTGTATACATATTTCTGCTCATGGAATAGAATTATGCATGGGAGAAATCACGTAATCCCGTGGAGCCAATTTTTACTCCTTCAAATTAAAGACTTAACTTGAACTGTTACAAAAATCTTTTCAGTTGCAATGATTTTGACATTTTGCAAAACAGTTCCTGCAATTTCCCTGCTACCAATCAAATTCTAGAAATAAATCATATTCATAGTTAACTGATTATTTATTTATTTCCTTTATCTGTAATTATAATTGATAAATAAATAAGTTGTCAACCTCTTAACTCTTTGAACAATAAGATGCCGGCCATCAGATATGCAGCCCTCGATCCCATAGAAACATAAAAATATAAGTAAATATGTTCTTGTTGTTGATACTGTAATTTAGTTACAGGTCAGCTCCTGCTGAACAGACATAACCCAAGGTAATCCTACTCTAGCCACCTTGTTATTTATTCTATTATTGTCAACGTTCGTCGAGCTTTGTGCCAGACAAGTTACATATCTCGATCTTTTAACATTGTTCCATCACTGTATCTTTCAAAGTTGATAACACCAAAGGTTCCCTGCTCTTTACAAGAATACAGTGGCTATTGGTGTTTATACCTTCATCCACTCTTAAAGCATAACCAGCATTAAGAAAGTTAATACAGTACTTCCAGTTGGATTTTCTTCATCGAAAAATTTGGATGTCACCAGCATCAGTCAAAATAACTAAATTACTCCTGATACTTGAGAGTAACCTCGGTCAGATTTGAGTTCAGAACATAACATGCAAAAAAAAAAAAAATATGGTAAAGTATTTTTGTGCCATGTCTTAAGAATTCTACCAAATTAACGTCTGAAAAATACATGATTATCACAAAATCCCTTTTAAAACACTTAGAATTCAAAACTACATTAAAAGTCACAGTTTTTTTCTGACTGCGTAATTTTGAACATATCTCAATGTTCCTACTTGATTGCTAACATTTAAATCTGCCATTATATTTCTTTAGGCTGACCTTCATTTCATTTCTCGATATCACTTCCCGGTTGTAGAGCGTACACATCCACTTAATCTCAAAGAGGTTAAATTAAGCTTAACATCTACTTTCCTATATGTGGTGGTCTGATGGATTAAATAAGTTCATGTGTCTATGAATGTGTACGTTGCTGCATTCACTCTCTGACAGATTCTTCAACCAGTCCTCTCTTGACATGCATATCTTTCTCAAGAATTTCCTGTTCCGCTCACAGACCCTATTAAACTGCTTGTGTGAGTTTTCCCATATGTGTATGTGTGTGTGTATCTTAGTGTGCCTATCCATATTAGATTATATTCATGTAAGTGGCTGTTTTGAAAGTTTTAAAGATTTTCCTTATTAAACAATACGGAAATGATTTTCAGGTTCATCTTAAAAAGGAGGGGATATGAGATGGCTGTGTTGTCGACTACAGCATAAGTGGATCGAGGTCAGATCTACACGAATCCATTTAAACATAGACGTTAATATAATGCCTGTGCATATATATATATATATATA
>NC_068982.1:106471846-106473707 GCF_001194135.2 Octopus bimaculoides
ACTCTCATTAATTGTTTTAGGCGCGTATGACGTCGCCAGCGTGCATAGAAACACTCTGTGTTTTCTGTCTCTTGATCCAGTGGCACAACTAGGATGTGGTAGCTAAAGTAAGAGAGAGAGAGAGAGAGAGAGAGAGAGAGAGGGAGGGAGAGAGAGAGGCAGAGAGAGAGGCAGAGAGAGAGAGGCAGAGAGAGAGAGAGGCAGAGAGAGAGAGGCAGAGAGAGAGAGGCAGATAGACAGACAAAGAGAGTGTGAGAGAGGAAGAGGAAGAGAGAATTAAAGGAAGAGAGAGAGAGAGAAAGGCAGAGGTGTATCAGCACACGCTAGTACTCATTTACTGCTGAGTATACAATTCCAGAAGAATAAAGTTCTTCGCTCGAGGACACAATGCATCTTTCAGTTCAAGAACTGAAGCCATGACATTGTAGTCACGAGTCCAAGGCCCTAAGCTATGTATGCGCACCCGCGCGCATGTGTATTCATGCATGTTTGTACGTATGTGTATGTGATTATGAGTGTGTATATATATGTATATATACACACACACGTACATATACAGACACATACACACATTAACGCATACGTATTCAAGTACGTTAGTCTTGATAAGTTTTTTACTTACGTATTTTTATGTACATATAAATACATTTATATCACTGAAAATGTGGTCCATACATTTAATTGTGTTACAGTCTGTGGGGGGAAAAACGCTTGTCAATTCAATTCAAGTTTTATTTTATATACAGTAGCCTCTTTAGGATTAAAAACATCTTGCTTTCTTATGGTTGCTTAGTTTGTTTTCTCGATATCAGAACATATATGGATGCCGTCAAACTTTTCACTGAAAAAACATGAAAACATATGTGTGTGTATGTGTGTGTGTGTATGTGTGTATGTGTATGTGTGCGTATAACTACCTATGTGAGTTGTGTGTATTTATATATATATATATATATATATGTATTCACGCGTGTGCATGTGTGTGTGTTGTGTGTGTGCGTGTGTGTGTGTGTGTGTGTGTGTGTGTGTGTGTGTGTGTGTGTGTGTGTGTGTGTGTGTGTGTGTGTGTGTGTGTGTGTAACACTGATATGACTATTTCATAAATTTTCCAAAATTTGTTCATATAGATATACTTATATTTAAATATACCCACTTTTATAGATAGTGTATATATTTACAGACTAACATGTATTTATTTCTATAAACCAACACATAAACATATGCATCGTATTTGCACAATATTGGCTATTTTCTTTGAAGTTTGGATTACAATATTAATCGATGCTCTACCATTTAGTGTCTTATTAATCTTATTTTATGTTACTTCGAAACTATAACATTTTATTTAAACATCATAGTCAAGCGCTTCGATAAAGATGTGGATGTCTGGCCAATAAAGCCAAATCTTTTTATGAGATTGTATCTCCCTCGTAAGGTATGTTAATTTAAAATCGACGATCGTAGCACAAACTTTCATACGTTCCGATCCAAGCAGATGCGATACATTATATCCACGGAGAATAAAATATTGTATCGAATAAATGCATAAACTACATTTGATATATCATCTGCATGTTTACGATTATGAATAGATCTAAAAGATCTAAAAGAACAAGCATAGAATAACTCATATCTTTATGTTATGAACTAGACATGAATAATAAATTACACTTTTGAAATATATCAGAAACAATAGTCAGTAATTCTGATCGCACACACAGACACATAAAAACACATATTCATACATACACACACACACACACACCTGCACACATACATATACAAGTATATATAGATATATATATATGTGTGTATGTGTGTGTGTGTGTGTGTGTATGTGTAGGTATGTATACATATATAT
>NC_068982.1:106476296-106477732 GCF_001194135.2 Octopus bimaculoides
ATATATATATATATATATATATGTATAGTATGTGCATACATAACATGCATGCATCCGCACATGCATATACATGTACTTTATATATACATGCTTGCTTTCATATATATACACGTGTTGCAAGAGTAATCACTGGCAGAAACAAACATTTAATAAAACTAAAATACATTGAAAATATAAAAGAATTGCCTTAAAAATGTCCATGCCATTTCTGAAATGTACTCGCATTTAAGACCCTGTTTACTAATTCTAAACAATAGGGCAGATAAGGTGAGTTGGGATGTCTTGAGTTCGTTGACAGCTAGTCTAACAAACAAACTCTTGTAAAATACTCATGATATTGCAAAACTGTCGCTACTGCTTTAACCACATCACAATCAACAAACGCTAGCCAGTCACTACACCATCTGTCTACACCAAATTAGTGGCAGGAATCATAAGCCAAACGTCACAGCTCTAACATTTCTGTTACAATCTCAAAGACTGCTCGCTAATTACCACCAACAGTCAGCGATTTCCTATTGCCAGTTTTTGACCTATTTATTTTCTTGTGGGTTTTAATTCTTCCTTTCATATTTTCTACCTTATTCTCTCTCACTCTCTCTCCTTTTCTGTCTCTGTGGACATATATATATACATGTATGTATATATATATATATATATATATATATATATATATACAGAGAGAGAGAGAGAGAGAGAGAAAGAGAGAGAGAGAGAAAGAGAGAGAGAGAGAGAGAAATGTGTGTGTGAGTGTGTGTGTGTGTATTGTGTAAGATACATGTGTATGTATATATTTACGTATATATATGTACGTGTGTGTATGCATACGTATATATGTGTGTGTGTGCGTGCATATATATATATATATATATATATATATATATATATATATATATATATATATATATATATACGCATATATATGTATATAGATATATACATATACATATATGTGTATATGTATATGCATATGTGCGTGTGTATGTGTGTGTACATATATATATATACACACATATATATATGTATATGTATACATATATACATATATGTATAGAGAGAGAGGGGGAGCTGAGAGAGAGAGAGAGAGAGAGAGAGAGAGAGAGAGATTGGCCATTTCTGTAGGGTAATTTTAATATTAGGACCTTTCATTCGTATCTCCAGCCATTGTGACAACAAATGATTATTAAGATACTACCAACTATTTCTAATTTTCTTCTTTTTCCTTCCCTTATTTCTGCTGCTTTCTACCTCCTCTACCTCCTCTCAATATCTTATTCATATTCTTCCGGTTCTTCTTCTTTTTCCTTCCCTTATTTCTGCTGCTTTCTACCTCCTCTACCTCCTCTCAATATCTTATTCATATTCTTCCGGTTCTTCTTATTTTTCTTTCACTTTTCTTTCTCTTCTATCTTTTGTTTCGTGACTTTTTCTTCGTC
>NC_068982.1:106478450-106480768 GCF_001194135.2 Octopus bimaculoides
ATATATATATATATATATATATATACATACATATATGTATATACATTTACAATAATTTACATTATATGCGCTTATAAGATAATGTGCGTTTGTGTGTATGTGTGTGTGTGCATATGTCTGCGCGCGTGTACATACATGCATGCATACATACATAATATATATGCATACATACTACTGAAAGTACATGTATTCTGATATGAAATGTCTACAGTATGTAAGGAAAAAATAGGAAAGGTTATATAGCTGGGGGATGGGCCAGGACCAAATACATGCTATTATATTCAGATACTTCTGAATTGCTGTACAACCAGAAACATGTATCAATGTGTAATGATATATAAATTAATCGAAGCGGTGTTCATATATAGAATTTTGCAGAGCTGAACTCAGACAACTAGGTCTCCTATATATTTGATCTCTGTATGATCCCCAGGAAATCTCCCAGAGTTGAAAATAAATTTATTGAATAAAGTATGATTTTTATCGCCATCAAAATCATTAGTCAACGACGAAGCCTCCAAGTGGTCGTTCGAGCTGCTAGAAAAAACGGACAGATATCTTTCAAATTAGGTCTTACTGATTTTGGAATGTACACAAATGACGATGTAACCTGAGATATATCGTACCTGAGAAAAACACAGATGCTTTGACTTATAATCATGACCCGGGCTAAACAACAACATAATTGACATGATCATCAAAATTCCAGCATTCTCTTCAGCACACAAGCCATGGTTGGAACCTGTATGCATTGCTGCAGTGAAACCAGAAATGGCTGTCGAATCTCCCTTGAATTACAACTTACCGTGTTCGAGAAGGAAGGTTGTGTTTGATTACATGGTTCTAGAAGCACAATACATCTACCAAAGAGATAAGATATTCACAACTGAAACATCCTTGATCAAAGGGCTTCTTGGCCCAGTTAAACCTGAAATTAAGCAACAACAGCAAAAACAGTATAACTATCAGGGCTTGAAGCTCGCTTGCATTCTCACTTTCTCAGGACGCGAAGCCTGTTTGCCTTCTCTACTCTCAACTGAGGTATAGCCATTGAAATTGAGATACTGAAAATATGTAAGACTTCTTACTATTCTCAACATTTATACTTACTATTCTGATCATTGGCGCATGCATGGCTGCGTTAAGAAGTTCGCTTCACAACCACCTGTTTTCAAATTCAATCTAACTCCACTTCAACTTAAGCAAGTATCTTGTAACATCCCCAGACTGACTAATGCATGAACGTGGTGTGGGAATCTGTTGTATCTGAATACATTTGTGTGTGTGTGTGTATGCGTGTGTGTGTATGTGTGTGTGAGTGTGTGTGTGTGTGCGTGTGTGTGTGTGTATGTGTGTGCGTGTGTGCGCGTGTGTGCGCGCGCATGCGTTTATATATGTTTATTCACTCACAACTTCAAAATTGATTTTGGGTTGTTTGCGTACCCGTTATACAGTGGTTCGGCAAATGGAGAGTGATAGAATAATTACAATATTTTAAAGTGAATACTCAAATGGAGACTGATAGAATAACTACAATAATTTAAAGTGAATAGTGTGTCCGATATATTCAACGAAAGTTTTCAACGCGGTGCTCCAGCATGACCACAGTCCGATGATTGAAACAAATAAAAGAATAAAAGAATACATACATGCTACCGTAACCATTAGGTTACTTTCCTCTCTTCATTTTTATTGAATTCTGTTGCTAATGGCATTGTACGAAAAACTATGTCCGGTGTAACGCCGAAACATTATTTAGCCATATAAATATAATAACAGCTCATTTCCGTAAGTTAATTTTAAATTCTATTTTTAATGTAGAGCACCCACACAAAGTATTTAGCATTGCAAATTATACATGTTTGGGTATCTGATATATCGGATGTTCCCGAACACCACCGATTTCTTCCCTACGGAGTAAATAAAATAGTGAAACGCATTCACAATTCTTGTACATATTAGTACTCTAAATCTCACATTTTATTTTTCATTTTCATTGAACCCCCTGGTTGAACACTTTCAACAAAAAAGTATATTTGGTTTCTCGCTGTTATGTATATCAACAGCCACACACATTTCCGATTCTTTTTGCCGCCTCGCAGACGAAAGCAGAGCGTAATTATGAACTTCTATGAAAATATGAAGGCATATATCAGGAGATAGGATACATACATACATACATACATACATACATGCATACATACATACATACATACATACATACATACATACATACATACATACATACATACATACATACATACATATATTTATATCCATATAAATATATATCTGTCTACCTATCTATGTATACATGC
>NC_068982.1:106481037-106481845 GCF_001194135.2 Octopus bimaculoides
ATATATATATATATACAGAAATAAATTTATTTCTCAAACACATGATAATGCTATAAATAGCGTGATCAGGATAAATTACCCATATAATGCAGAAAAATACGTTGCCGGCCAGCCATGAAATTCCCATAACGATGTTTATATATGTATATATATATATATAAATAAAGAAAAGTTCCTGGCCTTGGGTAAAAGAAAATACAGGAGGATCAGTGAATTATTCCCCTCTCAGATTCACGCACATATTGCAGCGGTCCTTCAATTTTTCTAAGCCCTGTAAAAGAACTTGGAAGTTTGGGCTTCCAACCAGGCTTTTCGTGATACTCTTAAAACCAGGAACTTTACAGAACCCTTTGGTATATATATATATACATATATTATTAATTCGAGGGAGTTATAACTTCTTTAGGGATTCAGTCCTCTCCATTTTTTCCTTCAATATATATATATACATATATATATATTTATAAATATACAGGGATTAGCAATTGAGTTGCTTCGTGCCATAAATATCGCCATCCGCTTTAGAGAAAAATTTGTAGTTTGGAATCAGTAGTTCTTTGACTGCTATTTCTAAATTTTCAGTATGTTGGAGAAGCAACTCAATTGCTAATCCCTGTATATTTATGATGATAAATAGTTTTACCGATAAAGGTTTTTTTCATACTGAACTACTTGGCAAAATTGTTAATTATTAATTCTATTATTAATTGACGATTCTCTGCCCTTATTCTTGTATATATATATTTATATATAGATATAGATATAGATATAGATATGTATATATATGTGTATATATATGAGTGTATAT
>NC_068982.1:106481876-106483445 GCF_001194135.2 Octopus bimaculoides
TATATACACACACACACACACACACATAAATCTGTAATGGTGTCTGTCTGTCTGCTTGTTTGTTTGGGGGTTACTCTAACACCTCCCACACTGTCCAACCAATTTTAATGATTTTTGGCACATAGGTAGATCACATGCCCTGAAGTTCAAATACGGTCGGAATTTTTCGAAAACTCGATAATGCTCAGTTGGCACGATTTTTGTGAGCTCATTTGGGCGTTTGAATGGAAATTTCCATAACGATGTTATTTTTCCTGCAGCTTTTGCATTTTTTTTCCGATTTTGATGAAAATCGCTGAGTGAGCGGGGC
The DNA here is from genome assembly GCF_001194135.2 of Octopus bimaculoides. Classification (NCBI taxonomy): domain Eukaryota; kingdom Metazoa; phylum Mollusca; class Cephalopoda; order Octopoda; family Octopodidae; genus Octopus; species Octopus bimaculoides. The sequence goes on from NC_068982.1 coordinate 106,482,187, forward strand.
TCATAGTACTGAGTTGATGTCAGTATATGGTGTTGACAAAAAGCCGATAATTGTGCCCTGATCAGTGTTTTTATAAAAATCAATAGGTTTTTTTGCGATCAAATACCCATAGGGATATTTTTTTGGCTGTAACTTTTATATTTTTCATCTGATTTCAATGAAATTTGAGATGTAGGTAAATTTTGTGGTGAGGGAGATGGTAAAGGTGCTTATTTAATTCAAAATGGTTTGAAAAGGGCACAAATGCAAATAAGCATTTCCTTGCAGACATTCTTACCGATTTTATAGGAATTTTACACGTGATTACAGTTCATGTCTGTTATTTGATGCCAGCATGAAAAGTTGACAAAAAATCAATAATTGCGCGTGAGCGGTAGATTTTAAGAAATCAATAGGCCTTTTGTATGCAATTACCCATAGGATTAATATTTTATGCTGTAACTTTTACGGAATTCATCCGATTTTGATGAAATTTGACATATAGGTAAAGTTTATTGTCGGAGTTATGTAGTAGAATTAAAATTAAACTGGTGAAAGACAGAAATTGTCAAAATTCACTCACAATAAAATAATGAACTGATTTTAAAGAAAATTGACCCATGAGTAAAACTAAGCACTTCGACATATGAAACATCGATTATTCATATAATGTATTGGGATTTAAAAGTCAATGGGATATTTTCATGTAAATAGTCACATGGATTTTATTTTTTGACATAATTTTAACACTTTTCTTTGGATTTTTCTGACATTGGACACGCGGATCAATTTTGTAGAGAAGGTGGCATTAACGGGAGAGAAATAAACAAACATCACTCTCAACGGGTCGAGGTACACCCAAAAGTTTGACTGCGGTTTCAGACCGTCCAATATGTAGGAGTATGTTGAAAGCGTTAACCAGGTAAAATCCCTGCCGAAGCAGATATAACATTTTAATGGATAATAGTAGGCACGGGGAACGTAGAAGATTTCAATACAAGGTCAGAGGTGGGCTTAACTTCAACACGGAAAACATGAACAACGCTGGGTCCAACAGCTAGTATATATATTTATATATATATATGTGTGTGTGTGTGTGTGTATATATGTGTGTGTGTGTGTGTGTGTGTGTGTGTGTGTGTGTGTGTGTATATATATGTGTGTGTGTGTGTGTGTGTGTGTGTGTGTGTGTGTATGCCTATACATGTATGTATGTAAAATATAAATATACATGCGTATACATATATATATAATACACTCACATACGCCCGCATATATAT
>NC_068982.1:106485625-106493109 GCF_001194135.2 Octopus bimaculoides
ATATATATATATATATGTGTGTGTGTGTGTGTGTGTGTGTGTGTGTGTGTGTGTGTGTGCGCGCGTGCAATATATGTGTGTGTGTGTATATATATGTGGGTGTGGGGTGTGTATATATATATATATATATATATATGTGGGAGTGGGGGTGTATATGTATGTATGTATATATATGCATGTATGTATGCATGTATGCATGTATGTATATATGCATGTATGTATGTATGTATGTATGTATGTATATATGTATGTATAAAGACTTGCTGAAGACTTCCTTGAGAGATGCTAGCATCTCTCCTGACATATGGGAGGGCACAACTTTTGACCGTAGCAGGTGGAGAAGGATTGTGCATGAGGGGACAGCTATTTTTGAGAAATCTCCAGTTGCGCATGAGAAAGTGAGGTGGGATGTCAGGAAGGGCATCGCTGTTGCACTTCCAGACGGTAAGGGTCTTCCTATGATGCTGACATGCAGTGTCTGTGCAAGACCCTGCCTCAGTAAAGCTAGACTCAAGAGTCATCTTCGCAGTCATAAAGCGAGACCGATGATTGACTACCAGGCTGCTGGTGATGCTGCTACATACCATACTAATCATATCTCTCAGGCATGTGGAAGGGAGTGTGATTCGGTGACAGGACATAAACGACATACAAAAGTACATGAAACCCAATTACAGTTACAGCCGGCTATTGCCAGTAAAGGTTTTGGATGCCAATTCTGTACAATACATTGTAGATCTTTAGCTGGGCTAAAAAGTCACATTCGATCACAGCACCGTTAACAGATAAGCCTCGGTCAATAGCCATACTCGATAACGAGTGGGCAGCCATCATATGTATGTATGTATGTATGTATGCATGTATGTATGTATGCATGTATGTATGTATGTATGTATGTATATGAATGTATATGTATGTAGGTATAATTCTATCTTTGTTTTGATGTGAATCATATGTTGAAACAGATGCTGTATTTTGGGAAGGTCATTTTGCCAATAAATATACACGGACTGATTCTATTTCATTTCTTTGTGTTATTATTAGTCAAGTAGATATGCCGGAGAGCTGGCAGAACCATTAGCAAGCCGGACAAAATGCTTTGTGACATTCGTCCGTCTTTACGTTCTGAGTTCAAATTCCACCGGGGTAGACTTTTCCTTTCGTCCTTTCAGGGTTGATAAAATAAGTACCAGTTGAACACCGGAGTCGATTTCGTCGACTTGCTCCTGCCATAAAACCTGCTGGCCTTGTGCCAAAATTTGAAATCGTTGTTAGTCAAATAGTTATCAAATTGACCAATTAACTAATCAATTTGTTTAATCACTTAATTAATCGATCAAATGATTTGTCAGAATCGTTTCAGCATCATTCGCAGCCTCGTCAATGACGTACTCTTGTTGCTCTTGGTCTGTCATGATGCATCCAATCTTGGATAGATCGTAATAAACCAGAAGCACCAAGGACACGTGATCGATGAGATTGCAAATGGCGATGAAATGAACTCTGACAAAACAACAGAAAACGATTAATTACACGGTTAGTCAAGAAATCGATTAGTTAATTAGCTAATTAATTAGTATTTAGTAAATTAGCCAATTATATTGAATAGAATTGAAACAGAAACAGTGCGTGTGTTGTAATTGGCAAAATTACTCTTCCAAGTTACAATACATGTGTTTATTGTCGCTCGTGCATGTGTGTGTGTGTGTGTGTGTGTGTGTGTGTGTGTGTGTGTGTGTGTTGGCATGTATTTATATACGTGTACAAAACGCTGAAGTGAAGAGGAAGATAAAAACTGTGGGTTTAGGAAGTCAATGCTTATGGGCAACATGGATGCCACCGGGAAAATGAAACCAGCCAGTTTATGATTCCTCCTGAAATCAGTATATGATGTACTTCCATCACCTGGCTATTAAGCGGTGGAGCTGAATCTCTACAAGTAATTGTGTACTTGTTAGGACAGCTTAGTTAGAGCTGGCTTGAGCTACACAATATCATACGCTATCTGCTACCTTAAAGCACCACGCCAATTACCTACACGTTATAGGAACGCATCACACATCCAAGCACACGCGCACACACACATACCCGCATACATACACACACTCACATGCAAATACACACACAGCACTTAAACGCACCAAAATGAAACCATATATGAGAACCACCTACTGTTTCACAAAAATATGAGAACGTAGAAGGCATAGCAACTTGTTAATAAAACAGTACAATTTTTCAACAGCTGTCCATATATGGGTTTTCATGTCTGTCAAATGTTTAATGGCTGTCAAAACAACGCTTCCAAACTATAGCAGAAATTAGGTGTTATTCTTCTCGGATTTTTTTTTTTTTTTCTGAAACATAATCAGGTATTTTTATAACTTCTTAACGAACATCAAGTTTTGTAGATTTGCCCACCATAATGCTTGTTTGTATCATTCGGTTATAAGAATTTATATGTAATTTGGTGACAACAGCTTTTAAGCTGTTCTGTTTTAAAACAGGACAGGGTACACATTACGTTAACTGTTGTTGTTCATGATGATGATGATGATGATGTTGCTGCTTTGCGTTTGGCTTAGTCCTCATCTGAATTAGCAGTAAGTTTCTTCTCAAGGCCAATAAAATCATTCGCTGAATCAATAACACATGCCATGGACATAGAGCCAGTTTTAAAATTTTCTGTATGCAGGTTCAATGAATGACTATTCTCCTCTCTCATTCGCTCTCCATTTCCCAAATTTCTTTCACACACTCGATATATCTATGTGGGTGGGTGGGTGTTAATGAGTGAATACGCGTGTATATGCGCGTATGCGTTTGTGAGTTTAAATTCATGTATAACTTTTATTTAATTTGTGGTGTAAAACATAAATGTGCCTAACAACTTTACGTTTGAAGCGTGTACAATCTTATATACCTTAATATATGCGAAATATTTCGAGATTACATATATGTGTGTGCGCGTGTCATGCGTTTGTGTGTGTTCGCATATATGTATATATATGTATGCATGTATGTATCCCGAACAACATTATCGATGCATCGGCTATTTAGTGTTTTATGTTAAGCAGATACACGTGTTTATCGTGTCAATCTACTGGTTCTACATTTTCTCTCTTTAGTTTTGCTTTCTACAAGCATTCAGTATAACAAATGGGCATGTTTCCATAATCATGTTAAGGATGAGTTGTTTGTATTGTGTTTATGAATTTTTGGATGTGCTTACAGATCTGTAGCCCTGTATAACCTATACCTCTGTAGCTAGTTTTAACAGCATTTATATTGAAGATCTTATGATATCTATTTGAAGAGGAAAAGTGTGTGATAATTAGTATTAGAAAGATTCTTCGCACATCTTCAGACGCATCTATGTTACGAGTAGGATTATACCAGATTATATTTTTATTTTTGCTATGAATTGCTCGATATTTGACTTTGTCATTAAAATACCCATAACCAGAGGTTTATCAAGTATGTGGAAGTTTATCAGATATTTCTCTGTCCAATGATAGATTACATATACGTCATTTAACATTGCAATTTGTTTTGTGGTCGCGGAAGGGCTGTGGGAGTACTTATTTTATTTTTTTCTTCGCTGGAGTTACGATAGGGGTAATATTTACTCATGATTAGATTTAATGTTGTATATAAGAAATTAACTATTTCATGGGGGTCTGTCTCTGTTTATGCTGTAGGAAACCAACAAAGAACTTTCATAAAATAATGACGACTTCTTTGCATTTATTATAATAACGATATTGATGTCGGTTATGGGAGGAATATTTTTCCAGTTTCTAAGGTTTTCAGAATACGATATTAAGCTGTTCAATAAGACGCACAAGAAATTTAACATTGAAAACCAGTGTCACAATGGTAAATTTATTGTCCATGGTTAGGTTGTTGATGCCTCTGCCGAAGAAGAATGCCTGTTATTTCAATGTTATCAATAAACTTTCAGTTTTTTTTCTAAAAAAAAAAACTAATATAGAGTTGTTTTGATTGCTTTGTGATGTATTTCTAATAAGTATATAAAAGAATGCCTTCTGTTAGTCATGTGACCTCAATTTATTTATCTACCAGTTTCACGATTCTCGATCAGCTAGACTTTAAGCGATGCTCAATCTGTATGTGTGTGTATATATGTTTACATACACAAATGCATGTATAGATACACATACGCACACACAGCACATGTGTGTGTGTGTGTGTGTGTGTGTGTGTGTGTGTGTGTGTGTGTGCGTGCGTGTGTTTTGAATGATTGATTAGCTCGGTTCGCAACGACAAGGTACAGCGTTCGATCCTGTTGTGTGACATCTTTGGTAAGTGCCGTTTTCTATAGCCTCGTGTAGATTTTATCCGGCGTGAGTGGAGCTGAATAAACGGAACTATATAGAAACCCGTCGAATAGATTGTACCTGTAGGTCAAAGGTACAACATTCACACACACACACACTATGTCATGCTGATTCTGTCTGAGAAATACGTTAACAGTACATGTTTTTGTGTCACGCTCAGCCACTTACATGCTATTCCAATAGCTAAGTCATCCAACCATTCAGTTAACCGAAATCATTCTGTTGACAGGTCTACTGAATCCTGATCGGCGAAATAGACGGAGATCCAACATATACCTGCATATATATTTAGACGCAAGTGTTTTCCATAAATGAAAAAGTATAAAATAAACAGTAGAGATATCTTAGATTTTTAAAGTACTTTCTGTATATGGAAATATCTTAAGTGCCTTGCGGGATTTGAACAATATTCTGACCACTTTTGAAGCAATGTAGTGTGACATTCAAATGTAATTGAGACGATCTACTACTACAAGATACACAATTTATATATACATGAAGGGCCACTTTACATGGTGAGATTTCTTTTAGATATTGTGAGAATATGATATTTCTTTGCGTGATGTAAACTTGTGATAAATTCGCGTTTTTATAAACACCTATCCTGAAAGTGCATGTAATATATATGCCTGTGTGTGTGTGTGTGTGTGTGTGTGTGTGTGTGTGTGTGTGTGTGTGTGTGTGTGCTTCTCTCTTCATCAATAGGGCAAAATTAGTGTAGCAATTTTCTCCAGACAATTTCTTTACCAATGTGTATGAAACATTCTTGTTATTTCGTAAGCAGTTGCTTGTTTGTCAATGTGTGTGTATGTGTGTGTGTGTGTATGTGTGTGTGTGTGTGTGTGTGTGTGTGTGAAAACATTAGCTAAGACATTACCAAATGTATAAGATTGTCCTGGTAATGTTAAATAACGTATGGTGTAGTAGCTAGTATAATATGGAATAGACTGATAACACTGGACAACAAAGATTTTGCTACTGGTGCAAAAGCATGAGTTTTAGACTAAATCGAGGATGCTGATTCCGAATCCGCTCTCAGAATTGTTCTAGCACGTCAGGACTTTGAGTTATGAGCATGCGCAAGATTATAACTATGCTTTCGGCTAGATATAAGCTGTATTATAAAATTTGCTAAAATGAAAGCGATCTTAATTCAAAATTAAAGAAATAACAGCAATAAAACAAACGATGAGAAAGTTCATTATTTAGTTTAGCAATAGCTGGCGCTGATGTATTGTGTGCAATGCCTAATACGTCATATTGTTCTTGGTAACTCTCAGTGTCGTCACATGTGGTGTGTGTATCTCTCGCTCTGCGTGATTACTGTTTTGATCGTGCTCATTTGAACAGAGGTCTCCTTGACCACTTCATCATTTAGGGCCCAATAAAATTACAGTTATTGAAAATCCTGGTGGGCGAACCAATAGGTGGGGTATCTAGTGGGTGAGAATCCAAAGACATAGTCTTTAGTTACCTGACTATGTTTCTATGACTGTAATACATAATCAAACAATCCAGTTATCAGAGAGATTAGAATGAAGTTACCAATGAATCGAGATTGCAAACGATTTCGATCTTCGGGAAAAATTATTTTATTTCCCTTGCACTGCTAGCATTGTGGAGGCGCAATGGTCCAGTGGTTAGGGCAGCGGACTCGCGGTCATAGGATCGTGATTTCGATTCCCAGACCGGGCGTTGTGAGTGTTTATTGAGCGAGGCTCCGGCAGGGGATGGTGCCGAACCCTGCTGTACTCTTTCGCCACAACTTTCTCTCACTCCTACTTCCTATTTCTGTTGTGCCTGTAATTCAAAGGGTCAGCCTTGTCACACTGTGTCGCGCTGAATATCTCCGAGAACTACGTTAAGGGTACACGTGTCTGTGGAGTGCTCAGCCACTTGCACGTTAATTTCACGAGCATGCTGTTCCGCTGATCGAATCAACTGGAACCCTCGACGCCGTAAGCGACGGAGTGCCAACAACACTGCTAACATTACTGAGGAAAATTATCAGCCTAATGACACTCCGTTTACTGTCCTCTTAAAAGAAATACATATCAGAATGGAATAGTTTTAGACAATTCCAAATTCTTATAGATTACCTGTAAAGTCTGATAGGTTATATCTAATATGTTGGAAGTTACATAGGTTGTATTCAATTTTTGGATAACGCACCACCTTAATTTTTATAGACAGGGGTACATAATCGATCGAATTCAGTGTGATACTGGTACTTATCTAATTCTTTCAAATTTTGACACAAGACCAGCAATTTAAGAGGAGGAGTAGTAAATCTATTACATTCACCCCAGTGTTCAACTGGTATTTATTTTATTGACATCGAAGGAATGAAAAGCAAAGTCGATCTCGGCGGAATTTGAACTCAGAACGTAATATATCGGAAGAAATAACGCTAAGCATGTTTGCCCAACGTGCTAACAGTTCTGCCAACTTGCCACCTTTAGTATCATTTTTTTTTTCTTCGGGGAATAAAAAAGAAAAATCTGAAACCAGTTTGAATTTGAACTCGTAATTGTGTAGTACATTAATATAGTAATACATTTAAATCTGAGTCTTTACTGTGTGGTTATTTCCATTGCTTTTCGATATCTATATAAATATATTAATAAAAGTATTATAACTCTTACTATGCATGTCTATCAATTACTTTATCAGTCTTTATTAGAAAAATATCAAAATTGATCTATCATATAGATTTACAATGTTTCATGGTTTACAAGGGGGAAAATTTGAAACTGATTGGTATTAGCGATGTTCACAGGGGAAATACAATAACTACAAGTGAGATTTGAAATCGTGTCATGATCTAATGCTTGTCTTTATTGTACGACGCTTAAAATTATGATCTGTTTTTCCTATTTGTTTTCATTCTCATTTTAGTTTCTCGCTTCAAAATGCATGGCATGTGGCATTATGCTTTTTAAAAGTGCAATATTTTAAATAAATTTTACATACACCACATGTTTCACGAAGCTCTCGGCCACTCCTGTTGCTTCTGTAAAATATTAATGAAAATATAAAAATATATATATACTTATATTTTGGGTTCTACTTTCTTGTTTGCATCACCATACCTGTGTGTGTGTGTGTGTGTGTGTGTGTGTGTGT
>NC_068982.1:106493727-106495444 GCF_001194135.2 Octopus bimaculoides
AAAAAAAAACACCAGATATACGAGTTTATTTTTGTCTTAGCAAGAAATGTGTTGCTGTTGATTTTAATTCCAAGTCAGCATCAGATTAAGCATACGATCAAAACTATTCCAGACTCGACCATCCAGTCGACATTATATATCTAGTCTACCGTATGTAAGTCGTTGTTTTTCAGGGGTTTTTTTTTTAATTATTATGATATGATTTGAGAGAGATTTAGCTATATTTTGCAAAGGCTCCTTCGTTATCTGGCAGAGTAGTTTGTTCCTCAGTATTTTGAGTTCAAATTACATCGTCACATTGCATCGTGACGAAATGTATCTGTTTTCTATAGTTGATAAATACCAATACCTAACCTTGACGCACTCCGGAAAAAACGTTTTACTCGGTTTCCAAAATTATCATTTTTTTGCACTAGCTTTCCTTATTATCCCTCCGCCGTTGTTTTTGTATCAAATCACATATTTTGTGATTGTTGTTCTATTCCTTACGATTAATTATCTCAGATTATTTTAATAAGTATTTGTAAAGACTACGAACGTACAAACCGGCGCACGATAAATAAAAAGCTTACGCATTTTATTGAACTCCATGAATACATCTTGAGGGAAACAAATGGAGTGGCTGCAAATTCAAAAGTTTTCCTACATTAAAATGGCTCGCTTAAGTTACTGAGCCCATCTCTGATTCTGTTATAACCTATATGTGATTGCCTTTCTAACTCATTGTCAACAACATTCAACACAAAGGCAGTGTGCTGGCAGAATCGTTAGCACGTCGAACAAAATGCTTAGCAGCATTTTTTTTTCGACTGATTTCGTTTTGAGCTCAAATTCTGCCGAGGTCAGCTTTGCCTTTCAGACTTTTCGGGGTCAATAAAATGAATATCAACTGAGCACTTGAGTCGATGTAATTGACTATCCCCTCCCATGAAAATTGCTGGCCTTGCGCCATTAGAAAGAAAGAATAACGTTCAATCTAATGAGATAAACATATCAGTACTTCTATTTCACGAGAACTATGGTAAAATAAGGCATTTCTGGTTTGATTCTGTTGCCAATACACAAATATTGTTAATCCATATTCTCTAAACCTTCTCACCAATACACTTTATCCAACCTATATTTTATGTGTAACCAGTAATTTCACAGAACTTTGACACCGGTGTCTGAAATAGTCCCTATATGCTTGTTATATGGACATTCTATAGTTAGTAAGTTAGTTCCAGTTCCTCGGTGTTCTTCATCGCTAATTTCGTTAAACACTTTTATATCCCATGGATTAAATAGCGATTAATCTTCGAAAAAAAATTATAACTATTACCGTTATTATTATTACAAATATCATCATCAGCATCATCAGCATCACTGTAATCAGTCAGTATGCAATTACTTATAACGAACCAAAATCAGATGCGGAAAGAAGAAAAAAACAAACCCTTAGAGACGGATTACTTTACTCAGCGTTGAAAAGATAAATTTCTCTTGAGTTGAGATATTTGTCACTTGAAACTATTCCGACAGAAGTTTTGCGTGATCTAATCACCAAAGCATGACTCTAGAAATACTTACATGTGTTTTAAATCAAACAGTGAACAAGTCGTTGCATAAGATGAGAAGATGAAAAACGAATAAAGAATTTAAAGAAAATATTTTACACTCATAAACACATTTTTTTTTACATACACACACATTTACTTAACGCACGCGGACTGACTCA
>NC_068982.1:106495716-106497287 GCF_001194135.2 Octopus bimaculoides
ATATATATATATATATATATATACATATACATATATATACTAGTGCGAACACGCTATCTTTAATGTAGCACGTTTTGCTTTGATTTGATGTCATTGTATCATATATTCCTATAGTGCATATGCGTAAATATACGTATACCATGCATGAGCGAACAACGTTGGCAAGACCTGCAACATGAAAGAAGCTCGAACGTCAATAGTGGAAAGCGTTAAATTGAACTATAAAATGAAATGAAATTATATTAAGAGAACCTGCTTTTAGAAAGTAATCAAATTTTTTTACCTAAATATTGTCAATAAATTTTTACACACACACACGCACACACACACATTTCGAAGCATTTTTAATGCTAAACACGATATCATCGTAAATACCGTTATCCTATCTAAGTCTATGTGTAGTGAAAAATTGAGCCCGTCTCATTCACATCATCGTTACTCTTTTAATGCAAACCGAAAGTGTATTGTTTGTTTATATATAATATGCAGTTATATAATCAAATATTGTTACATACAAAATGAAAGTGAAGCGAATCAGGGTCGATATGTAGGTATTTAATAGAAATGTAACCTTACTATGTTCAAGCAATGAGCATACCTATACAAATGTGCTCCACCGACTTTGTTTCCTTATAACTTCCAGAAAATAGATATTTTGTAAAATTTTCTACAAATACGGTAGAGATAGTGTGGATTCCAATTATATTTTCATCTGTTATGAAAACATTTTTCCAGGCAATGAGGAGAGGTGCCTCAGAAAATTCCCACGTGTCGTCTTTGTTTTTTTTCATAACTTTCGGTATTTTAAAATGGCATTTTCTACAAATACCTTTCAGAGTGTGTAAATTACGATTACATTGGAATTTGCTTTGAAAAGAAAAAATGGTGAGCACGCACACATACTGACACATATCACATATAGGTACAAAATAAAACTTGAAATTTCAAAAAACATTGTGCTGTGCGTTAGTGTGTGTGCGTACACCATCTGAAGCTTATTTGTAGAAAATTCTATTTAAAAATATGCATTTTTCTGTACGTTATGAGGAAAGAAAGTCGGCGGAGCACACATATGTAGGTATGCCAAGCAATGAAATAGTCTTTTCTACTCTAGGCACAAGGCCCGAAATTTTGGGGAAGGGGGCCAGTCGATTAGATCGACCCAGTACGCAACTGGTACTTAATTTATCGACCCCAAAAGTATGAAAGGCAAAGTCGATCTCGGTGGAATTTGAACTCACAACGTAAAGCATTTCGCCAGGTGTGCTAACGTTTCTTATTTCTTTAATGCTCACAAGGGGCTAAACATGGAGGGGACAAACAAAGACAGACAAAGGGATTAAGGCGATTACATCGTCCCCAGTGCGTAACTGGTATTTAATTTATCGACCCCGAAAGGATGAAAGACAAAGTCGACCTCGGTGGAATTTGAACTCAGAACGTAACTGGTACTTAATTTATCGACCTCGAAAGGATGAAAGGCAAAGTTGACCTCGGCGAATTTGAACTCAGAGCGTAACTGCAGACGAAATACTGCTAAGCATTTCGCCCGGCGTGCTAACGTTTCTGCC
>NC_068982.1:106497803-106500639 GCF_001194135.2 Octopus bimaculoides
ATAAGTAGAAATAGACAGACAGACGGACAGACAGACAAGCAAACAGACAGCTAGATAGATAGATAGATAGATAGATAGATAGATAGATAGATAGATAGATAGATAGATAGATAAACAGTTTAATTATCATATATCTACAAATTTGTGCATGTGTCACATCGCATGCATTCAGTTTTCCATGAGAGTGCAGGACTTTACATACCCCTGTAATGCCAGTGTGCCTTAGGACGTACCTATAGGTGTGTATGTGTGTGTTTGTGCGCGTGTGCAAGTGTGCAAGTGTGTGTGTCTGGTCTTGTAAGGAATTTTTATTAAATTATGCTGTCATTACTCTGTTAATTAAAAATGCATCGTAAATAATTAAGTTTGTCTGCCGTCTGCTTGTTTGCACTGCGTAAGTAGAGTTAACAGTGAAGTTTAGTGAAAAGAATAAGGACTTAAATTTACCCTAAATCAGTCTTAATTTAGTTTAAATGTTGAAAATAAACTTATTCTAAAAGAACTCAGATTTGTCGATTAAATGAACTCCATTGCTTGACTTGAAGCTTTATTTTATCAACACCAAAAGGTTGAAAAGCAAAGTTAACTTTGTCTAAATTTGAACTCAGAACATAAAGACCCGGACCAAATATCATAGAGGCATTTGGTCCCATGCGCTAAAGATTTTTGCTGTTCATCGCCCTTTAATTTCTAACGTAAGCACAAGGCCAGAAATTTGTGGAAAGTGACAGTCGATTATATTGACTCCTTTTAGCTGGCTGATATTTTATTTCATCGGGCAGCAAGGATGAAAGGCGAAGCTGAACTTGGCAAGAGTTGAACTCGGAATATCAAGACTTTGAGCATGTACTATTTCTGGTTCTCCAACTATTCCATCATTCCATCGACTCTAACTAGTTTAAATGCGAATGACGTTATATTTTAATGGATACCGAGAAGTCGATGGCACAAAACTTGATCAATATAGGAATGTGTGAACAAAGGTAACTTAATGCGATTTTAAAGGAGAGTAATTTTCTCGCTAGTCTGGTTCAAACGATTTTACTTCATTTACATCACTTTTCCTTTGAGAGAGATATGGACGTCACACGATCTCATTCTCTTCTCTCTTGTAAATATCTGTCTCTCTGCTTGAATTTAATTATACAATATCGATAATAATATTACAGAGGATTACTGTTCCAGAGGAGGGCGATAGAATGGTAGAAATAGTAATGGCTTCTACTATTTAACTTGAGTCCTATACTTTCTGGTTTTAACATCCTCTGGGATCCATAAAAATAAATGCCACTAATGTACCGAGTCGATTTGATCGGTTTTACACTATAAAAATATCGAAGTCAGATGAAACCGGTTTTACAAATAACAAAATTCAATGGAAAATAAGATAACAATTAGAGAGTAGAGTGTGTAAAAATATTTAATAGCCATATTATGATATTGATTTCTAACATTGGTACTAGGCCACACATTCTAACATTGGTACTAGGCCACACATTAAATCGAACCTAGTTTTCGACTGTTTCTTATTTTATCGAACCCAGGACAAAGGTTGACCCAGGAGAGATATGAACTAAGAAAATATAGGGTCGTAACAAAAGACTGTTTTGGGTGTACAAGCAGTGAACTCGTACAACAACGATTCCACAGTGGCATGGAAGAAGCTTTTTTAAGATCATCGGCTAGTGATTACCTGTAGAAAACGCTGAGACCATGAAGCACCAAGATGCTTTCACGAGATGAATTTTTACTTTCTTTTCTGTAGGTGCAATGTTACTTTCTTTTCTGTAGGTGCAATGTTACTTTCTTTTCTGTAGGTGCAATGTTACTTTCTAAGTATAGAAACGACTTGAGATATTTTAGAGAGCATATGTGAGTGGGCTAATTGAGCCCTTCTGGTTATAGCAAATAATTTCAGTCTTTGAGGCCTTGAAATAAAGACTAGTACTTTCTGTCGCTTTTTCAATGGGAAGTAGAAGGGAAATAGCTTCTGATATGGTGACTACGAAAAAACCAATATCATCAGCATTATATTTGTGTGTTATTATTGTGGCTGGTGGATAAAGGAAGATGAAATTTGTTAGAGTGAAGCTAAGTTATATAATTTTGTCAATTGAAATTTAAAGAACATAATCCAGGTAGACAATAAACAGGCAAGCGTACAGCCTTACAATATCCTTGCATTGATGCGAAGAAACTGGTGTCTTTATCAAATAATTGCACCTGGTCTAGCGGCAATAACGATATTCTTGTGGAGTATAATTGTTGCTGCAAACATTTCTTAAGGTACATGATAAGAAGAATTTGCTTCATTTTGCCTCGATGGTCAGAGTCAAAAGCTTTTGAGAAATAGTAAAAATTCTTATGTGGTTGGGAAGCAGATTTCTTACGACACAACGACGCAAGCACGCCTGCGCCTATATCCGGTGAGGGACCGATGCTAGATGTGTCGAAAAAATTGCAGTGATTAATAAAAATTCTCGTATATTCCATCTTTCATTTACCATATATTTTTATATCATATATGTAGTATTATATCATATTATATATGCGTGTATGTGTGTGTGTGTGTGTGTGTGTATACATATATAATTTTGTATATATATAATATATATTATATCATATATACAATATATACATATATATTGTTGGCACTCCGTCGGTTATGACGACGAGGGTTCCAGTTGATCCGATCAATAGAACAGCCTGCTCGTGAAATTAACGTGCAAGTGGCTGAGCACTCCACAGACACGTGTACCCTTAACGTAGTTCTCGGGGGAGATTCAGTGTGACACAGAGTGTAACAAGGCTGGCCCATTGAAACATAGGTACAACA
>NC_068982.1:106501314-106506590 GCF_001194135.2 Octopus bimaculoides
GTTACAAAAAAAAGAACAACTATAAGTTTACTTTCATGCAAGAATGATGATTTGAACCACTTAATGTAGCACAAATACAAAACCTGATACTTCGCTAATATTACATACCAGACGTATATAATATCTTATTCATAACTTATTTTCTTTCTATAGTGTTTCTTTTTTGGAGACGGGGGTTGTCAATACTTATTATATTTGTTTTTCTTTATACTCTTTCTCTCTCTCCCTCTCTCTCTCTCTCTCCCTCTCTCTCCCTCTCTCTTTCTCTCTAGCTGAATTTTTCGTTGAATTAAATAAAAAGATCTTAAGATCGTTATCAATTGTGTCGTAATGGCTAAAGTCTACAGGCAAATATTGATCTACAAACTACACAAAAAAAAAACGCACACACATGTATACACATACACATATATATTAAAGTATTTACACACATGTAATACACCTGGACACATCAAGTGATGTTACATAGGGCTGCATGCCTCTCACCCCGATGCTCTGGTTCACAGATGCAATCACTCATTATTCTGAACTATCACCCTTAGAACATTTACCTTCCTCTCTCCATCATCAACTCATTGACTTTCCAAACATTCTGAAACCCTACTCACTTTCAAACCCAGCATGTTCCCATCCATCATCACCCATCACCATCTCTACTATTATTTCATGATTTGACTATTTCCTATTATCTAATATACAGTCAGCTAATTGTCCATACGTCTATAAGTTCTAGGATCTTTACCCTTTGAACGGCAGATCGAGAAATTAATTTTTTGTAACTAAACACTTTCAAACTTCGGACACTGGTAGAATGTGTCATATAAAACATCTTTTACTCTTCGTGTCAAAGTTGTCGTATTTCGGTAATTTCAACCAATAAATGACGTGTATTCAGCTGAATAAAAATTTCTGCCGTTGTTTGTCGACAACAACTTCCGAATTTTCTGGCAAGGTTAAATATCATAGACTAGAGTTGTATTCAGATGAAGACTTGTTTCTAATCCTCTTAAAAGTCTTTAATTGTTCAGTACAATGTTAATATATCAATTTCTTGTCTATTCTTATTCAGTTTTAATGTCTGATAAAAAAAAATATTTTCTCTTATTATTCTTTCTCGTCTATTTACGACTCTGTCATAACAGTTTTAACTATCTCAGTTATTAAATTACCAGTTTCATAAATTATTGCTAATCCCTTTCTGAATTATAAAAATCCACAAGTTCCGTTATAATCCTCGGTTTCTGAAACATAGAAATAGTAAGAGATAGATTTCTTCCAGTATAGGATGCTGGTAAGCTGCAATCTAACTTTTCTCCCAGAGTTAGGTATTGAACTTGCCACTTCTACAGTTGTGAATTATGTGAAGGTGCATTACCTAGAACTGCCATAGTTAATAGAATTTTTTTTAATGAGTTTTAAAAAGTTTAAACTTGTCTAAGGAAACGAGAATAATACGGATGCAAACTAATTTTACTATAAACAAAAGATTGGGAAGTAAAAAGTTTCTTATTTTTTTAGTCGTAGGGACTGTCATTTTTCAGTTTCAGAGCCACCGATGAGCTAGCCTACATTTCCAAATGAAATACAGTCCTTAAAGGGTGATAAGAGTTACGCTATGAAAACGGGGACACACAACCTACAGAATGTAAGGATGAACTGGTTCGTTCTGTTGTCCAGAAAGACACATCCCAATCACAAATAATACACAAGTAGTGTACTGCACTGCTTGCCCAGATTTCAGAAAGTAAGATTTAATAAATGATACATTTATAGAGCAACATTCGTTACTAATTCTAATCAAACGCCTGCTTTAAATTTTAGATAAACTCTGTACTTCATTGAAACTATCTATTGTTATTGTCATTATGTCCCGCAGAATTTATTGATTTCAATAGAAGGTCAGTTTATTTATTATATAATGTGGGCAGAGTACATTAACTTGGAATATAGGATTAAAGTGGAGGCGCAATGACCCAGTGGTTAGGGCCGCGGACTCGCGGTTATAGGATCGCGGTTTCGATTCCCAGACCGGGCGTTGTGAGTGTTTATTGAGTGAAAACACTTAAATCTCCACGAGGCTCCTGCAGTGAGTTGGTGGCGAACCTTGCTGTACTCTTTCACCACAATTTTCTTCTTGTTTCTGCTGTACCTATATTTCAAAGGGTCAGCCTTGTCACACTCTGTGTCACGCTGAATCTCCCCGAGAACTACGTTAAAGGTACACGTATCTGTGGAGTGCTCAGCCACTTGCACGTTAATTTCACGAGCAGGCTGTTCCGTTGATCGGATCAACTGGAACCCTCGACGTCGTAACTGACGGAGTGCCACGTTTTTTTTGTTTTTTTTATAGGATTAAAGTCGATTTGGATCGGCCTCAACGTATAATATATACCTATTATTGATATCAGTGCTACTGTTCTTAGAGAAATTTAAATCATTGTCGACTCTGAGGCGATTTGAATTAAGACACAGAGACAAACCGAAATATTGTTAAGCATTTATTTCGATTCTCTCCTAATATTGCTAAGTTGTGGTCTTAATGTCAGTAATTCGATATAATGATGTGAGTAACGGTCACGGAATATAGCTTAATGAGACCAATGACGTAGAGGATAGAAGTAGTTTCGGAACCACAAATTAAGTTGCATCTTCATTTTCTATTTTTGCACAAGAATACATGTCAATCTGTATCAACTAATCAATTTTCATGTTTTAACTTGTCATTATCTCGTAAACTTTTGAGGTTGTTCTAAGAAATTTCAGCTCTGTTGTAATCAAGCCATCAATTACTTTCAGTTGACTCAGTATATAGTTTCTATTTGTCATGTATCTATGATGTACATACATTGAAATTTTATATTATAAAGTATTCCTTAAAACCAATGACTTTATTATGCCAAGGCACAACGCTTTACGTTTTGGGAAAGGAAGTAGAATATTTAACTTATCAATGACTGTTGACTGTAAGTAAATTGAATTAACTCGAATTAAAATCGAAACAGGCTTCTAGGCTTATCTCTTAATCTACGCTTCTCAGTCAGTATTAATATTTGTGGTTAATCCCTCGCATTGATCTTATGATTTAAGAACGGAAGACTGTTTTCCCATCACTTTCTCCAGACCTACGGTGAAATACAAACGCAGAATTGCAAGCTTATGAAATAGTCATCAGCTATAAAGTACTACTACTGATTACAAAGCGAACAATACCATTAATTTTCTTGCTCTTAGCTTTGTAATGAAGATAGTATCCAGTGAGTTGACTTTGTTATTTGGTTTCGAATCTTGGTTGTAACAATTTTCACTTTACTTTAAGCCTAAGGAAGAAAATCATATAATACTGACGTTAAAGCTAGATAAGCCAAACTTTCTTATCTCTAACTATTAGCTGGAGAAAAATGATATTACACATATATTTGCATATTCCTTTTGAAAATGCTACATGCGATAGTCTTAGAGAATTTCTCTGCAACCTTCTAGAAATCTGAAATAATTACAAGCCAAATGAATTATTGCGGATTGTAAAATGAGAAAAGGAATAAAAGTCATATGAAGAGAAATTCAATAGAAATGGTGTGGACTGTTCTGCAAGTGATGACTGTACAGTCAGTAATTTTGCTCGTCTTCAATAAAACTAGATCTAATATCAACTTCAAATTTTCATTATGTACGAAGACTTCATTCCGAAATCCGATTTTTTGTTTGTTTTTACTTGTTATGCATTATGGTTTCTTTAACTGATAATTAGTCTGAGATCCGAGGATATAACACAATCTCATTTCTCAGTCGCGATATTTTCTTTCTAATACTTTTTAGTGTTCGTGATTTTCAGCCAATATTGATTGTCTAAAGTAAAGTAAGCTCCACTAAGCTATTTTCTCTTTCCACACTAATTCAATGTAGGCGGCATCTTCTGTTGTCGGCCCTCCTCTATCTTATAAAGGTTACGGAACATTTTCATTTTTAATTCGAAAGTATAAAAAAAGAAGACAACCTACCTTAGTGTATTTTGAACCCAGGACCGAACTATCTGTCTATTAGACCGTCTCTCATTTGGCAACTTATTCTAAGTTAAAGCTAATTAGATTTCAATTAGATTTCTCGCTATGAGAATGACTCGTAGACTATTCTAGCGGACAGTGAAGGCTTCAATCACTCTGACATATCAATTTCAAATTTTGGCACAAGGCCAGCAAGTACGGGGGAGGGTTAAATCGACTTCAGTGCTCAATTGGTACTTATTTCATTGACTCTGAAAGGATAAAAAACAAAGGATAGAAAAAGGCGGAATTTGAACTCAGAACGTAAAGATGGACGAAATGTCGTTAAGCATTTTGCCGGCGTGCCCAATCACGCCAATATATTGAAGATCTAGCCACTTAAGGAATTACTACGGAGTTGTTCGACATGGCACAAACAGCAGCTAATATTCCTTAAATCACAACCTACGTTTTAAAAAGGATGGTATCTTAGACTACATAGGAAAATGTAGTATCCTCTACAAAATGCATAATATTGGATGGTCATGGCTGAAACTCTTTTTGCCATGGATCTATTCAATCAAGGCAGACCTAGGGCTAATCAACAACTATTTGAAGATAATTTCGAACAATTTCGAGGAAAATTATGGATTTATTTTGATTAGGTCAGATTCGTTTTGTTGTTTTAACAGACTCAATATATATATATATTTTATTTCTTTTACTCGTTTTAATCATTCGACTGCGGCCATGCTGAAGCACCCACTTGAAGAGCTTTGTCGAGCAAATTGACCCGAATATTTACTTTTTTTTTAAAGTATGGTGCTTATTCTTTCAGTCTCTTTCATCGAACCGCTAATTTTGGGGTACATAAACAAACACACACACACACACACACACACATACACACACATATACAGTTGTTGGCACTCCGTCGGTTACGACGACGAGGGTTCCAGTTGATCCGATCAACGGAACAGCTTGCTCGTGAAATTAACGTGCAAGTGGCTGAACATTCCACAGACACGTGTACCCTTAATGTAATTCTCAGGAAGATTCAGCGTGACACAGAGCGTGACAAGGCTGGCCCTTTGAAATACAGGTACAACAGAAACAGGAAGAAAGTGTGAGAGAAAGTTGTGGTGAAAGAGTACAGCAGGGTTCGCCACCATCCCCTGTCGGAGCCTCGTGGAACTTTAGGTGTTTTCGCTCAATAAACACTCAAAACGCCCGGTCTGGGAATCGAAACTGTGATCCTACGACCGCGAGTCCGCTGCCCTAACCACTGGGCACCTC
>NC_068982.1:106508844-106511426 GCF_001194135.2 Octopus bimaculoides
ATGGAAATTTTGACCTCAAAGACGCACCTCGTTCTGGTCGTCCAGTTGAGTTCGATGAAGAGCGATTAAACCAACTTTTGCACGAAAATTCTCGTCAAACGACAAGGAAACTGGCAGAGAAAATGGAATGCTCCCACACTGCTATAGAGACGCATCTTCACTCGATGGGAAAGGTTCAGAACTATGGAGCCATGCTTTCCACATGCTTTAAGTCACAACAACAAAAATCAACGAGTCACAATCTCCGCTGATCTTCTTGCTCGTCACCGCTCAACTCATGGACACAAGCAACGATTTCTTTACCGAATCATTACTGGCGACGAAAAATGGTGCCTGTACATCAAAATGAAGCAACGTAAGGAATGGCTTAGCCCCGGTAAACAAGCGACACCGCGCGTGAAACAAGATCTTCATCCGCGTAAAACGATATTGTACGTATTGTGGGACTGGGAAGGGATTATCCATTACGAATTGCTTGAACGGAACCAAACGGTCAACGCGGACCTCTATATTAACAGATGGAACGACTCAACCCAACTATTCAAGAGAAAAGACCTAATCGGCAGCATGGAGTTCTTCTGCTGCACAACAACGCCCGCCCTCATATCGCCAATATGTCCAAGGAAGCCGTTCAAACGCATGGCTGGGAAGTGCTGCCACACCCGCCGTACTCTCCTAATTTGGCACCTACGGATTTCCACCTCTTTCGATCTCTTTCAAATGCTATGTGCGGAGTTTCGTTCAATACTGATGCAGAATTGAGAGCTTGGTTGGATCAATTTTTCGAGAGGAAATCGGGTGATTTCTACCAAACGACGTATTGAAAATCTTGTTGAACTTTGGGAAGAAGTTGTAAACAGCAAAGGTGAATACATAATTGATTAATTAGTTGTTATTTTTTATTAAACCTTTCAAAAAATTTTAATTTAAAAAACGGCGAGAACTTAGTTGCCAACCCAATATATACGTATCGTTAATATATAATCATCCATTGACTAAACAATCAGATGTCCTAATACATCGCTGGTTACAATGCGCTTCCAGTTTTCTCCTGATTGATTTCTCTCTTCTATTTGGGCCTGAAATGTTTGACCATATTGTTTTCCCATCGTCTTTGAAGTCTTCGAAACGGTCTTTTCGAATCTCTTCGATACAACTTTGATACAACTCGCTATTTGTGAGCATTGCGTATATATGTATACATACATATATATATATATAGGGCAGGTGTAGTTGTTTGGTAAGAAACTTGGTTCCCAACCACATGGTTCCAAGTTCAGTCCCACTGTGTGGCACCTTGGGCAAGTGTCTTTTACTATAGCCTCGGGTCGACCAAAGTCTTGTGAGTGGATTTGGTAGACGGAAACTGGAAGAAGTCCGTCATGTATATATATATATATATATATTTGTATATATTTATATGTATGTCTGTGCTTGTCCCCATACTATCCCTTGACAACCGATGCTGATGTGTATATGTCCCCGTCACTTAGCGGTTCGGCAAAAGAGACCGATAGAATAAGTACTAGGTTTACAAAGAATAAGTCTTGGGATCGATTTCTTTCACTAAAACCCTTTAAAGCGATGCTCCAGCATGGCTGCAGTCAAATGACTGAAACAAGTAAAAGAATAAAAGAATAAAAGACTATAAATATATGAATGTATGTATGTGTGAGTGTATGCGAATGTGTGCTATGTCTATTATATGAATTGCATATGTTTCCCTCCAATATCTCTGGTTCCTGTCATATCTTTTCTTGTCTGTGTGTATTTTGTCGTGTTTCTCATATATAAATGACTGCTTCTTTGTCTCACTGCGGTTCCTGTCTTGCTTGTCAGTCTTTTTCTCCTTGTGTCCCAGTCTTTTTCTTTGTCTGCTTCTTGCCATTTTTCCTCTCTCTTTTATACACCTATCTATCTATATATATATATATATATATATCCACCTTCAGTTCTATACTTATTTGATTTGCTTATGTATAAATGTGTGTATGCGTGAGTGCTATTTTCTCTCTCTCTCTCCCTCACTCACTCTCTCTCTCTCCCTTTCTTTCTCTTTCCCAATCTGTCTCATTCCAGTCACACACTCAGCCAGTCAGTCAGACAGTTACTCAATCTTTCTGAGAGTCAAGTGCTAAATCAAAGAATCAAAGAACAACAGCGTTCGGCTCGGTTTACCGAAGCAGTCGCTGTAGCCTTTGTCAACTGGATATTGGCCGGAAACAACAGGGGTGTTAGCGACCCTGAAACATTTATGACGTCATTGTCATTGGCAACAATGAGCAGAATCGAAGCTAATTTGCGCCATCTTGACAGCTGTCGTCAAATATGAGTGTAACGTTTTTCACCGAACATCGAAATGTTTTCATACGGTTCGTTTGCGTCTGTTTATGCATATATGCTGGTATGTTTGCATGAGTGCTTGTGCACACACGCACATACGCACAC
Organism: Octopus bimaculoides; assembly: GCF_001194135.2. Classification (NCBI taxonomy): domain Eukaryota; kingdom Metazoa; phylum Mollusca; class Cephalopoda; order Octopoda; family Octopodidae; genus Octopus; species Octopus bimaculoides. The sequence continues at coordinate 106,511,293 of NC_068982.1, forward strand.
AAACGCACACACACAAATATGTATGTATATATATATATATATATATATTTTTTTTTACTTGTTTCAGTCTTTTGACTGTGGCCATGCTGGAGCACCGCCTTTAGTCGAGCAAATCGACCCCAGGACTTATTCTT
>NC_068982.1:106512628-106513549 GCF_001194135.2 Octopus bimaculoides
TTTTTGCTGGGGGTGAAAGTGTTAACAAGAACAGGACAATGAGAACAAGACAGTAAAAGACAGTAAGAACAGGACAGTGAGAACAAGATAGTAAAACAAACAGTGAGGGCTGTTAAGCCAAGACGATAGAAAAATTATTATGAACGCTTAAGATAGACGTGCATGAGAGAAGAGACAGAAAAAATACGTCTTTTCTATATAACAAATGAAAAAATGTATGGCAAAACAACAAACAGCATAACGTATACTGAGTGTACAACTGGATGGGAGACAGAGACAGGAGATCCCTAATTCTTCATCAGTTATCAACCAATTGGTAATACTCAGTTTTGCGCCATTAATGATAAGATTGAGAACTTCCCATATTGGCACCGAGAGTAAACAAAACAAAACAATACAGAGTAGACACACGAAAGTGAATAAATGTGATTGAGGACGATAGACAAAGACGAGATGCATAAGAAGTGAACAAAATACAACCTTAGGGTCAAAAAGACAAGAATAGTGGGTAACATTTAGAAGACATCTTAAAGGATAGAAAGAAGTGAGACAGAGAATTTGCGACTGGTCAACTATGGGACCAGTGTGAGAAAGGGAGAGAAAGCAAGGAAAGCTGGCCACGGTTCACGTGACAGCATCGGGCGAGGAGAAAGAGGGTAAAAGAGAGGGAGAGAGAGCGGCAGAGAGGAAGCAGGGAAAGAAGGAGAAAGAAGGAGAAAGGAGAAAGGCTAGGATTATTACCAATTGGTTGATAACTGATGAAGAACTAGGGAACTTCTGTCTGTCTTCCGTCCAGTTGTAGCCTCAGTATACGCTATGTCGTTTGTTTATTTACCATATATTTTTACATTTATTAAGTAGCGGAACGCAACGCACAGAGTATTAAACAGTGAGTTTATATATATATATATATATATATAT
>NC_068982.1:106513808-106515051 GCF_001194135.2 Octopus bimaculoides
ATAGATAGATAGATATATATACACACACACACACACACACTGTATATACTCGTGTAAAAGTCGAATTTTTTTACCATATTTTAAGGTCAAATTTATGGGGTCGACTATTAAATGGATACTACTTTTGAAGGGCTAAAATTCAAGTTAGAATCCAAAGTACCGTATCAGCAGCAGAAGCCCAACAGATCTCTAAGTGAATAAAAACAAAAACAATGAATTACAGTAATATTATCAGTTCTATGCATAAAATGAGGGGCCTAGTAAATAACAAAACCCATAGACAGGACTGCGTAGCTCTCGTGTGCAGTTACCGGTAAATGTCCATAATGTGATGTAGAGTTGTTTAATGGAGCAGGGTTTGCCAAAATGTGTTCTGCAAAACCTCAGGATGCCCTGAAAGTTATCAGGGATTCCACGTTTTTACAAATAATGTCGAAGGATTCTGCGGTTAAAAAAAGTTTAGGAACCACTGATCTAGCAATTAACTAAATGTTTTTAGGCTTACCGAAGTCACGCCCCTGTACGAATTCATACAGTGGTGTTTGCTGTTGTTCGCCGATAGTGCTGTCTGTGCAACACGTTTCTCACCATGTAAACAGACAAGCGTAAGGCGCATGCATTTATTGTATTTGGAGATGAGGAAAATATAACGGTCGCGTGAGAACCACTGATCTAGCGATTAATTGAATGTTTTTAGTCTTACCAAAGTCATGCCTTTGTACGAATTCAGACAGTGGCGTTTGCCAGTATTCGCCAATAGTGCTGTCTGTGAAACACGTTTCTCGCCAGGTAAACAACGAGTGTATGACGCATATGTTTATTGTGCTTCAAGATATGTATGCTGGCTTGCAGCATATCCTGTGCATACATTTTAGTAATGGTAATATAGCAGCCATCAACAGATGTGTAGTGCTCGCTATTAAATGGTGTTTTACTATAAGCACCGAACGTTCTTTTATAAGCACCAAGCATTCTACCTACAGTAGGCTACAGTAAGGTAACCACACAATTTTGTTATGGTGTTATTTCTACTTAGAGGATAGTACGGTACTTTGGCCCACAAATGTTATCCTATTGTTCATGAAATAATAGGGTTGACTTATATACGGGGTCTATGTAAAATTGCCAAAGTTTGTCTCCAATTCGGGGATCGGGCTTTACATGAGATCGACTATTACTTGAGTATATACGGTATGTGTATGTGTATGTATATATATATATATATATATATATATATATATAT
>NC_068982.1:106515473-106516455 GCF_001194135.2 Octopus bimaculoides
ATATATATAGGTTTATATATGTATGTACACACAGACACGCACGTACTCTCACACGTTTACGTGCGTGTCAGTATTTTTGTTGATGGTAATGATATTCACAGTTGTAGCCGTTGTGATTATTGGTGGTAAGAGTGGGTGCATGTGTCACGATGATTGCAATGAGAAATATCTGTGGAGATATTGGTCCTGCAGTAGTTGTAGATACCGTTCTTGTTGTTGTTGCTGTTGTTATTCGTATTCTTGGTTTCCATCATCATCATCATCATCGTCATCTTTTTCTGCTGTTGCTTCTGCTGCTGCTGCTACCACTGCTGTTTCTTGTCAGTGTTATCAGCGGTTGGTTTATTAAATCCCGTTTTAATATTACTCGACGACAAGTGCTGCACTTGAAACCTTTCAGATGCAGGGATTGCTGAGATTATACGAAGTCAATAGTTTAACGAAGTGTCAACTTAGAAGAGATCTTGTCTCTTGTCCCTCCAATACAAGCGGCATTTACATTAACAAGACCAGGGTTTATTTCGATGCTGATTACCACAAACCTATGACTTCTAATCTTTTCATCTTTCTGGATCTCTCTCTCCCTCTCTCTCTCTCTCTTTCTCTCTCTTTCTCTCGTTGGATATACTCTGATAGTTGATAGAGAAGGTCAACTATAGTCATCTTCTCAATGACATTTCATAATGATTGTAGTCTTTAAAAGAACAAGCAGATAGGTTTGTTTTTTTGGTAGAGGTGGGGGTACTAATTTTTAAATTTTAGATAAGTTAAAGTGTGACAGTGTAGGTAAGAAGCTTGCTTGCCAACAATGTGGTCGTGCGTTCAGTCACACTGTACGGCTTCTTAGGTAAGTGTCTTGCACTAAAGCCCCTGGTCGGCCAAAGATTTGAGAGTGGATTTGGTAGACGGAATCTGAAGAAGAAAAAAACCCATGATGTGTGTGTGTGTGTGTGTGTGTGTGTGTGTGTGTGTGTGTGTGTGT
>NC_068982.1:106517433-106519263 GCF_001194135.2 Octopus bimaculoides
TATATATATATATATATATATATATATATATATATGCATGTGTGTGTGTGTTTGTGCGTGTGCGTGCCCTGATTTTTGTGCTTGTCAAACTTACCCCTGACAACCGGTTTTGTTTGTTTGTTTATGTCCACCATAGGGAACGATAGACTAAATACCAAGACAACAGTAAGTACCAAGATCAATTTCTGCGACTAAACCCTCTAGAAACAAGTAAAACATAAAAATAGCATAAGTGGAGTTTAAATCACAACTGGACAGTGTGTTGTAACCTTGACCATTTCTCTTGGTTGAGTTTACTCAGCTGAGTCCTGATTCATCTCTCTCTCTTTCTTTCTTTCTTTCTCTCTCTCTCTCTCTCTCTCTCTATCTATCTATCTATCTCTCTATCTATCTATCTCTCCTTCTCTTCCTCTCGCCCTCCCTCTCTCTCCCTTTCTGTTTCTCTCACTTACTCTCTCGCATTCTATCGCTTCCTGGATGTGCCGCCGAGTCAAGCACCCAAAAGACTAATAGGCACCTAAAATGGTGCATGTTACCAAACCATATCCTCATGCGACTGATGACTATCTATATGGCGTATAAAAGAGAATAATAATGGTTTCATATTTTGGCACTTAGCCAGCAATATCGGGGAGGGGTAAGTCGATTATATTGACCCCAGTTTATTTTATCGACCCTAAAAGAATGAAGGGTAGAAGTGACCCCGGCGGAATTTGAACTCAGAACGGACGAAATGCCGCTAAGTATTTTTCTAGCGTGTTAACGATTCTGCCAGCTCACCGCTAAACAAATGAAAATAATAATGAATAATATTCATTTATTCATATCTCATAATAGAACCAGTGTATACGGTACAGTATGGCTGAATGGCTGAGACGTTCGTTTCGTAACCACGAAGTCTCGAGCTCGGTCCCACTGCGTACCATCTTGGCCAAATGTTATTTTCTACAGCCTTGAGTCGATCGTTAAACCATTTGAGTGAAATTTGGTTGGCAAAAACCATAGAGGTCCCCCAAATGGTATATACCTTTAGTTTAAAGGAAACGTCCTTCACGCTAATTCTACCTGAAAGTTACATAAAGAGTCCACGTGCCTATGGAATGCTCAGCTACTTACATGTTAATTCAGAAGCAAGTAATTCAGCTGATTGAACAATTAAATTCTCGTCGTCGCACGACGTAGATCCACGACCAGAATCAGTGCTACTCTAAAGTTATTTAAATTTAAGCTGTGATCTGCATTTGATAATGGATTTCGATTCCAGATTGTAAACTATTTCTCTTCGCATTTCTGCTTTTTCGTCTTCTTCCTCCTCTACTTTTTTTCCTATTTTCCTCTCTTAATCCTTCTGCTCATTCTCATTGCTAATACTCTATCTAGAGAAATGCATGAACATCGAACACTCCTTGGAGTCTTGTCTCTTCAGAAAAATTCACTGCAGTGTGTCAGGTAACGAGCCAAAGAAAAGTTTGGTGGTGTGTGTGTGCTCTGGCACCTGCGCTGCATGGACCACTGACAAGAGTCGATTATCAACAGAACAGTAGACTTGACTGAAAGAAGACCCAATGGCGGAGAACAGTCCTCTATTGTAAACAGTATATTAGTTGATTGGCATGTGTTTCAATAGCTCAGCCTACCCTGCTCAGATCATACTGAGGACAAGACACCGTTGTTCTCCGTCAAAGGGCGTGATACAGCAGTTGAGGAGAGAATGTTAGAGTTTCTGTTGTTCCGTCCTTTATCGTCGTTTAATAGCTATGACAAACCAATAAGGAAACCTCTATGAATATATATATATATATATATATGTGTGTGTGTGTGTGTGTGTGT
>NC_068982.1:106519855-106522997 GCF_001194135.2 Octopus bimaculoides
GGAAGTGGAACAAGGAGGAAGGGACAGAAGGGTATAGCAGTGAAGTAGAGGCCAGGACAGAGGTATAGATAGAAAGATGGAGGAAGACAGATAGATAAATAGATAGAAAGATAGATAGATAGATAGACAGATAGATAGATAGATAGATAGAAAGATAGTCACGTCAGAATAATAGTAGACTTACTTGTAAAATAGGACGTGTGCGTTCAATAATGTAATAATACAAAGAATATATATACATGTATACACACATATATGTACATACTTACATCTACATATATATATATATACACACACACACACACACATACATATACAAGCTGCAATGGCTAAATTGTCGCCATTTTATATTTTTTATTTCGCGCATGCGTATTGTGTCTTTTTGATCTTGCCAACTACACAGCATAGTACGGTCAGTTGGGCACCGTCTGTGAGAAAAACGGTGCCATGACGCAATTCACTTTGCCAGAAATTTGGAAACGACATGCTGTACTGCTTGGCATTCGCACCGAAAGCTCCAATACGAACATTTCAGAGTATTTGGGTGTCAATCTGAGGACATTGCAATCTGAGGACAAGTACCGAGAGTGATAAAAATCAAACATCCAGTTACCATGGTGTTTGGAGTGATCACTAGTAATGACGACGTTATGCCTCCATTCATCTTCTCACACGGCCTCACACTCAACCCGGGAGGCCTACATCAAGCGCCTGGAGCATGTAGTGCTGCTCTGGGTCAAGAAAGTGGCTGCTGGAGGAGTAATGGTCACGAGTCGAATGTATTTTAATATGGGTCTGCTTGATAAAAATAACAACAGGGCCTTCGTGATGACTCATGAAACTCCATCAAGAGACTCTGTTAACTGTGAGTTTGGGAAACGGTTAAGTATGTGGTCGCAAAACTGGAAACGATAGAGAAGAAGAAACAACAACAACAACAATTTGATAATGACACTAATGATGATGTTGATGATTATGCTGATGAGGAGGAGGAGACTGATGACAGAGAAGACATATGGTCATCCCATCGGTATCCAATGTGCTCTTCCATCTCGCAGACAGGAGAAGGGAGATTTGACTGCTAATTCTGGCAAGTTGATAGACCACGTATGGGGTTCCATGTTAACTGACAATGATGATGATGATGATGGTAGTGGTGTTAGTGGTGGTGGTGATCGTGGTGGTGATGGTCGTGATCGCGGTAGAAGAGCGAAGTAGAAAACAAATGAAACAAAGAGAGGGAAGTCTGTGAGAAATAAATAAATGAATAAGTAAATAAATAAATAAATGAATAACAACAACAACAACAATAACAACTACAACAATAATAATTATAATGATTTCTTTATTAACCACAAAGGGTTTACATGAAAAAAAGCATTATGGACACACAGGTCAAATACAATTGGGTGTTACATGAAAGTCGCGTGGTAGTGATGGTGATGATGGTGGCAGTAGTGGTGATGTGGTAGCGATAGTAGTGATGGTAGCTGTCGTTGCTGTTGTTGTTGTTGTTGTTGTTATCGTTGGGAGATGGGTAGAAATGGGGGAAGAGACTAGTCGATTCCATCGACCCCAGTATTTCCCTGATACTTAATTTATCGACCCCGAAAGGATGAAAGGTAAAGTCGACCCGGCGGAATTTGAGCTGAGAACGCAGCGACGGGCGAAATACCGCTAAGCATTTCGTCCAGCGTGCTAACGATTCTGCCAGCTCACCACTATAATAATAATAATAATAATAATAATAATAATAATAATAATAATAATAATAATACAAGATCAAAGCCTTTCCACCAGAAATTACCAAAAACGTAAATAAAAGAAATACAAGTAACTGCAGAATATGTGGAGATGGAGAAGAAACAATAAATTATATTGCCCAGTCCTGGCTAAGAAGGAATATATTCACAGACACGACAAAGTTGGGACCTGTATATACTGGAAGCTATGCCAACACTATGGAAGAACAACAGAAAAAGATGGTATAGGCACACGCCAGAAAAGGTCACAGAAAATGAGAAAGCAGCCATACTGTGGTATATGCCAATACACACAGATAGAGAAATTAAGGCCAATAGGCCGGATATAGTTGTCAGAGATCACTAAGAAAAAAATGCTTTCTAATCGATGTATCTATACCAACAGATGACAATGTTTCTCTAAAAGAAACAGAGAAACTTTCAAAATACAAGGATTCAGAAATAGAGATAATTTGAATGTGTAGTCGAAAAACAGAAACAATTCCTATCATAGTGGGCGCATTAGGTATGATAAAAAATATTCAGACAAATACACAACAAAAACACCAGGACTAACAAGTATATATAACATAAAGAAAATAGCTGTACTAGGCACCACACACATCCTACGTAAAACACTTTCAATACAGTTAAAATAAGAACATCACAACAAACCACAGCACATACCCAAGGCACACAGAGCTGCGCTCAGTAGTGCAGTGAAAGCACGTGATAAAAATAAGACTACTGAATAATACAAACAGACAGAAAAATCGAGCAGATATTGTAATCAAGGACTACAACAGAGGAACTTGTCTGTTAATAGATATGACTGTCCCACAAGATCAAAGTGTCTCAAGAAAGGAATACGAAAAGCTTTCTCACTATAAAGGTCTACAAATTGAAATCACAAAAATGTAGAAGCTTAGTACTACAATAACAGCATTAATAATTGGTGCGTTGCAAATGATAAAGAAGGGAGCTGAGAAATATATTAAGCAACTCCCTGATAACTCCAATCTCCATGAACTACAAAAGATAACCCTTGATGAGTACAGCCCATATACTACGGAAAGCACTCTCCATCTAAAATGGAATAAATGTAGTAATAATTTTAGCATGCATAGCAAAACGCTGCCTCCGGAGGATGCCCGGTACTAAGGCAGCTGAAATAAAGTTATAGTGAAAGAAAACTATAAATAATAATAATAATAATAATAATAATAATAATAATAATAATAATAATAATGATAATAATAATAATAATAATAATAATATGCCCGGATGCAGTACTAGGCAGTGGCTTTCATGGCTTCTCATCTTAACTGATTGGAAGTGTTATCATGTACATTGTTTTGTCTTGGTATAAAAGATGGGCTATGGCAAATATTCTGCTCAAT
>NC_068982.1:106523951-106524387 GCF_001194135.2 Octopus bimaculoides
TGATGGAGTTGTTGATAGTTTTTAGTAATGGTTGAGGTGGTTGAGGTGATGTGGTTATGGTAATGGTTGTGGTCGTGTTCATTATAGTTTTGGTGCAACTGTGGTGTTGGTGATGGTAGTGATGACCGTGGTGGTGGTGGAGTTTATGGTAACAGAGCTGGTGGCGGCGACAGTGGTGGTTGTAGTGGTGATGGTGGTACTGATGGTGGTGTTGACTGTTTTGGTGGTGGTGGTGGTGATAGTGGTGGCTTTGGTGGTACTTGTCTGTGGCGATGGCAATAGTTGCGAAGACGACCATGGTTGTGAGGTGGTGGTTGTGGTGCTGGCTTATTGAGGTATTGATGGTAAGGGTGGTAGTGGCAGTAGTGGTAGTGGTGGTGGTTTTGGTGGTGGTGGTGGTGGTGGTTTTGGTGGTGGTGGTTTTGGTGGTGGTGGT
>NC_068982.1:106524884-106527137 GCF_001194135.2 Octopus bimaculoides
GTGGTGGTGGTTTTGGTGGTGGTGGTGGTGGTGGTAGCAGTAGTTGTGGTAGTGATGGTGATGATGACAGTAGTGGTGATGTGGTAGTGATAGTAGTGAAGGTTGTTGTTGTTGTTGTTGTTGTTGGGAGATGAGTAGAAATGGTCGTCGTTGTTGCCATCGTCCTAGTGTTTCTTGTTTTTGCTGCAGTGATAGAGGCGACGGTGGTAGTGGTTACAGTTGCGGCGTGTTGGCGGCCGTGGTGGCTGTTGTCGCTGATGAAGGAAGGAGTCAATGGAAAAGCAATGGCGGCGACAATAGGAAAGCAGAGAAAGCAAGAAACCGACACGGCTGGTTACACACGGCCGGGTTGGCAGGAAATTTAGAACTGCCGTCTATGGCATCGTAGCATTCGGCAATTGTTTAATTACAGGACGCTTGAACGCCGTTTCTAACCGCTAACACTTCCAAGTTCAACACTTTTCCACACTTACGCTGCTACCTTCATTACCTTCCTTCTTTCCTTTTTTCCTTCCTGTTCTGCCATTCTTCTGGAAGGTTAGAGTGGAGGTGGGGGGAGGGCAGGATTGGCTTCTCTTTTCGTTTCGTTTCGTTTCTTAGGTTTATTTTTGCTTTTTTTTTGGTACTTTTTATTTAACTTTTCTTTCACTTTGTTGTGTTGTTTTCTTGTTATCGTTGTTTGGTGTTTTCTTTGTTGTTGTTGTTGTTGTTGCTTGTTTGCAACTAATACTGAACCATATGTATAATGTTTATCTTTTGTGTGTACCGGTGTACATATTGAAATGCAAGCTTGTAATGTTTCTACTTATGCATATATATATATATGTGTGTGTATTGTGTGTGTTGAGATATGTGTGTACGTACGTTTCTGTGTAAATACATTGACACACACACACACACATACACACATACACACATACACACACACATACACACATACACACACACACATATATATATATGCATGCATAAATATGCGAATATATAAATATATGCATACATCTATGCATTTTTTATGACCGCTATGTGGAATGTTTTGGTAGGAACCATTTCTTAACCAGTTTCTTAACTAGGAATTGAGCTTCAGTCAAAGATTTTTAAGCCAATTTTTCTGGACCCTTTTCCGAGGTTACAAGATTGTAGGCTCGGTCGCAGAAGCCTCTACCGGGAGTTGTACCCATACAGTTCAAGCCGCCAACATGCATTATTTCGGATTGCTAACGTGTAAAGTTATGACTAGAAGCTCTCAGCGCAATTCAGACCGGCTGACCCTCAATCACCGCTAAGACTTCTTAGAGATAAAACAAAACTATGATCCGAAGTACAGAAGATACTTGCGTAATGAAGACTTAAGGTGACTTTAGGGTTCACATTTTGCAGTAACACTATCTTTGCTGTGAAGGTGATAGCTCGAAAGGTATGACGACTGCAACTACTGTTCTGCTTAATGGCAGGAAGCTTTCGGAAGCCATTTTAGTCACAGTTTTTGTTGTTGTCGTCTTCGTCGTTGTTGTTGTTGTTTTTATCAGTATTATTGTTCAACATTTGGTAGTTTTGGGCAAATTTCTACTACATCACTGCTACACCTCCGTGTTGCTGAGGTGTGCGTGGCATTGTGTGTTCTTTTCTGTTGTTGGAAGTGTGCAAACTCTTCCCGGTATTGTATTGCGTCAGTATTTTTTTTTTCGTTTGAGGAGTGGTGCGGTCTTTTTTCTTAGATGTGGTGCAGTATTACTGTTTGTATTGTGCGCTGAGTGTGTAATGCTTTGGTTATCCAGCTTGCTGGTGGCTGTGTATTTCGTTGGATAATTATTGTATAGAGCGTCTTGTATTTGTGGAGTGTTTTGTTTAGGTTGTATTATTGAATTGATAGTGTCTCGCATAGGATGTGGGCTGTTCCTAGCAGGGCTATTTTTTGGATGCGTGTAGTATTGAGAATCCAGGTATAGCTTCTAAGTTTTTGTTCATTATTATTATTATTATTATTATTTTATGTTTGACTTTTGCTTTGCATTTGTACAAGTTGGATCCAAGTCTCACCCAGAGACCTCAAGAGACAACGAGTTAGAAGTTCATGTAGGTGTTATGCCTAGGGTACCATATATTTGGATTTGTACAGTTTTGTTCAAGTGAATGTTTAAGAAACCATAAGAAAATTATGTGTTTGTTTTAAAATTTGAGATCACATAGACAGTATTTTACGTAGGATATGGGCAGTTCCCATGAGTACTATCTTTTGAACTTCAGCCATTT
>NC_068982.1:106527189-106529679 GCF_001194135.2 Octopus bimaculoides
TATTATTATTATTATTATTATTATTATTATTATTATTATTATCATCATCAAAAGTATTATTATTATTATTATTATCATCATCAAAAGTATTATTATTATTATTATTATTATTATTATTATTATTATTATTATTTTATTATTATTATTTCTTTGCCTTTCATCCTTTCGGGGTTGATAAATTTAGTACTGGGGTCGATGTAATCGACTATCCCCTACTCGAAAATTTCAGGCCTTGTGCCTATAATTGAAAGGATTATTATTATCATTTTATTTCTCAGAACGTTCGGTCTTATTTTTCTGGTAGATTTTGTGAGAGTGGACAGAAGCCTGCTGTCAGAGGTCTCACAGGGTTCTTTCTGCACATTATTATTATTATTATTATTATTATTATTATTATTATTATTATTATTATTATTATTATTATTATCATTATTATTAAGGTGGCGAGCTGGTAGACTCGTTAACACGCTGGGCAAAATGCTTAGCGGCATTTCGCCCGTCTCTACGTTCTGAGTTCAAATGCTGCAGAGGTTGACTTCGCCTTTCATCCTTTCGGAGTCGATAAATTAAGTATCAGTGAAACACTGGGATCGATGTAATTGACTAGTCCCCTACCACCAAATTTCTGACCTTGTGCCTATAGTGGAAATTATCATTATTATTATTATTATTATTATTATTATTTTCTTCAGGGTGCTCTCCCCTAACCTTTGTCTTCTTGGGCTCACCGTAGATCAATGACTGACAATGACTGATAAGTGTCAGGGCACATCCAGCACATTAGGCTTAGGCTTTGTTTCACTGGGTTCCAGTGCTGCTCCAAGAACTTCTACCATGTTAACCTGAGGTTACAAAACTGAGTTTCTGTGTATAACCAGGGAAACGCCTACCAAGACCCAGCTTGAGAAACACTCGCATAGTGAAGCTGCATCACGCTTCACTATACGGGATCGCACAAGAAGTATAAGTCGTACATGCAAACATACATAGGCAACTTCAACTCCCCCGCACCCCGGTTTTTGCTACCATGATAAAAAATTCATATTTATACTTATGATTATTGGTGCACTTGGTTATGTTAGTATCATGTTGACATTCTTGATAGTTAGAACTTTCAGACAAAGAGATCAGCTTGCAAGCACTGTATAATTACAATCTATAAGCGGAACAGTAAAAGCATGCAAGACTTTTCTAGCAAGTTGCAGACATGTTGTTATTGTATGATACTTAGGCTTGATTATGGTTTATTAACTCTTGTTTTTGTGCTGTTTCTTAAGTAGGCTTTTAGCAGTTTGTGTATCCTGCAGTAACAGAATAGTGCCGAAACATTTCCTACTGTTGATAGTAGTAAAGATGGTGTATCTTCTGGAGAAGGTTTTGTTTTGAATCTGCGATGTAACTTGTATATATAATGTTTGTGAGTATTAGTGTTGTTGTTTAGAGTGCGACGCGGCACCGATTGAGTTTTACTCAGATTTTAAAATTATGATGTTTCCAATTTACTGTTTATTAGTATTTGACAGTGCTGGTATGTTCTAAAGTGCAATGATTTATTCGGTGTTTCCATGTATATGTAAGTAATTTATCTCTTTATGATTTAAAGCTTTCTCTCAATTCATGAGAGTTTCCTTGGCTATGTGTTTTGTTTCTGTGGATCAGTTTATTATGTATTGATAAGTACATCCTTCGCTGGAAACAATTGATTTAGACTTGTCGTATGACCAAGTTCCAGGTCGGAGAGATTATCAAACACATCTATTAACTAAATTCAGTACCGTCATCAAATAAAATTGAGGTTCTCTAGAAAGCAAAAACTAGATTTTAATCAGTAACATAAAATACTTATAATTAATACTAAACAAAGTTTCTTGCGAAAACGTATTTGAAATACTTTTGAGCAGAACCTTAAAAGTACGAGAATTACTGCATCAGTGAAAAAGTTGAGAAATGAAGGAGACGAATTAAACTGTGCTGCACCACGGAACCAATGGAGGAACATAAAAATATAAAACGCAAATATCTTGTAATTTGTGAAAATTTTCTTCGCATAAATTGTATTAAGTCCTGCATTTCTTCCATCAGTTTCATAGTCATCAGAGAGTACGCCGGCGTTATTGTAAGTGATAGGAGATATTGATCATGTTTATATGTTTTAGTACTGAATACAGCACAGTAGAGATAGGCAAACAATTTGGGCACGTGCCTTTTTGCGTAGTTTAATTAGAAAGAGTATAATGACTGGTAAAAGAAAAAAACAATGTTTTGCTTGCATGAACGCTAGAAATGGAACTCTGCTGGTCATTCATTCTTCAGGTAATTAGTAACGACAAAAGATTGACTCCCTAACAAATATATAACTACACACACATGTATAAGTATTGTGCGTGTATATGTGTATATATGTGTGTGTATGTGTGCGTGTGTGTGTTTGTGTGTGTGTGTGTGTGTGTGTGTGTGTGTGTGTGTGTGTGTGTGTGTGTGTGTGTGTGT
>NC_068982.1:106529827-106530450 GCF_001194135.2 Octopus bimaculoides
ATATATATATATATATATATATATATATATATATATATATATACGTATGTATGTATGTATGTATGTAAGTATGTATGTATGTATATTTACAGATATGAAAAGAGAAACGCGTAAAATACTCATTTATTTTTCTCAAAACTATTAAAAGTTACAAAAGTATTTTTATAGCTATGATAATTGTATTATTATGATTAATGACTGAAAATATCGAAAATGAGGTTAACTAATTTAATGTGCTAATAATTTTTATGAATTAAGTATTATAACACTGGTGTGATACTTACTGTATACCAACTTTTGCAACCCCCGCTCTAATTCTTCGAAACCCTTAGTTTAGAATAGGGGCAGCTGATGAAGGAAATATTCTCTATGTGGCCTGTTTGTTTTCTGTGCTCTGTTTTTCATTTTGTCCACGTTTATATGTGACGTCTTGTACCCAGCTATGCATCTATATATACATGTAGATGTAGGTATGTACATACATGTACGTATATATGCATATACTCACATATTATTTGTATTATCTATATATATATATATATATATATTTGCATTTCATCTCCCTTTTTCACTCTCCTATCTTAGAAAGAACTTTTCCCCCACCACCTCCTCTTCCGGTCTTT
>NC_068982.1:106530923-106531448 GCF_001194135.2 Octopus bimaculoides
ATGCACATACCTGTACGTATATATGCATATACTCATTTACTTTTGTTTTTATATATATATATATATATATATACATGTATGTATGTATGTATGTATGTATGTATGCATGTATGTATGAATGAATATGCATATTTGTACATGCATATATATGTCTGTAGCTGTATGTATGTAGGTATATATATATATATACACACACGTACATGTACACACACACACACACACACACACATATATGCATATATATGTATGTATGTATATGTTAGTGCGTATTTTTGTATGCATGTATGCATTTCTTTCTCTATAGATTCAAATAAAGTATATATAGCCTTACGTTTAAACGTAAACAGCAGTCGCTAAATTTTATTTCAAGCTATCTGTTCACACTTTCATTCAGACTATTGTCTCCTATTGTGGCGATCATCCTACGTAGATGGAATCATTGGAGGACATACACCCATGAAAACACATACATACACACATACACTCATATATACATATATACATACATACATACATATATATATA
>NC_068982.1:106532136-106534938 GCF_001194135.2 Octopus bimaculoides
TGATGATGATGATGATGATGATGTCTGCTGCTGCTGCTGCTAATGATGATGATGATGATGATGAGGAGGAGGAGGAGGAGGAGGAGGAGGAGGAGGATAGTAATAATAATAATATTGATAAGAATTTTTACTGCCACAAGGGTGATATAGGATGTGACATTACCAGAAACGCATAACAAAAATAGTGGAGTTTTGTATATTTAGTTTATTTTGTATATTCGTTAATTTATTTCACAGCGTGTACGAAAAAAAAGATAATAAGCATTGAAGACAACAAAGACAAATATAACAAATATAACTACGAATAATAAAAAATTTTAAAAATCATAGAATGAAAAGTAAGAAATGAAATGAAAAAGAAATTAAAAGAGGTGGATTAAAAAGGAAGTAAGAGGAAGTAGTAGAAGGGTTATCGCCGAAGTCTTCAGAGAATTGGAAGGGTCACTAATGGAAGAGAAGTTTACGTTTCAAAAAATATTTATTTGCTTTCTGAGTGTTTACAACATATCGTGATGTTTGTTTACTAATAATTGTGTATGTAGAGAGAAATGCAAGCAGAATTTTGATGGGTGATTCCCGATGAAAGAAGAAAGGAATTGGCTGAGACAAAACAGAATAAAAAATACATTGGGACGAAGATTAAAGAGTTCATGTGTGAACAAACATAGGACAAAAAAATATTTTTTTTTTTACAAGAGAAGTAAAAAAAAAAAAACTACAAAAAAGTAATGCAGAATATTCTGTGAAAAAAGTCTAAAAATTCAACGCACTCACATATGAACACACGCGCATGCACACACAAACATACACACACAGGCGCATGCACACACATACACACATATA
The DNA here is from genome assembly GCF_001194135.2 of Octopus bimaculoides. Lineage (NCBI taxonomy): Eukaryota > Metazoa > Mollusca > Cephalopoda > Octopoda > Octopodidae > Octopus > Octopus bimaculoides. The sequence goes on from NC_068982.1 coordinate 106,532,980, forward strand.
TATGTTTATATTATGTATATTATAAATGTATGTTTATTATACATATGTGCATATATATTTATGCATGCATATGTGTGTGTATGTATATATGTATATATATATGTATATTGCAAACAGGCGCACATACTTTATCTATCTATCTATCTATCTCTCTACCTACCTATCTCTCTCTCTCTCTCTCTCTCTCTCTATATATATATATATATATATATATATATATATATACACATACACACACACACACACACACACACACACACACACGCACACATATATATATATATATTTATACATAAATATACACATGTATACACACAAAATACCTTATGAAAAGTTTTTAAAATTCATACGTATAACAATACATACATGTGTATGTATGTATGTATATATGTTGTATGTATGTATATATGTTGTATGTATGTATTCATGCTTGTATGTATATATGTGTTGTTTATGCATGCGCATATGCAAACATACATAGAAAATCATATGTACAGATAGACACATGGTTAGATACTCATACATACAGAGATAGACACAGAGATGCATAAATACAAAACACAGACACACGCTCACACGCTCACACACACACACACACACACGCACACACAGCCCTACCACACTACACTACACACCACAGACAATGATAGAGACACCTACACGGATAGACAATAAAATACACTTCAGCCGATGCAGGGCGTGTAATACCACGACACCAATAAAGTTTGTTTCTCTGAATTCTTTGTATTTTTGTGAAAACCCCGCCAAAAACAAAAAAAAAAGAAATAATAATAATAATAATAATAATAATAATAATAATAATAATAATAATAATAATAATAATAATAATAGTAATAACGGGGAGGAAAGAAAAGAGAGGTAAAAATAAAACAATATTTCACTTATCCTAATGTTTGCCTTGATATAAACATATTAACATCATTAAACCTGCACAGTTCAAATATTTATCTTGTAACTGATTATTTTAATGGACGTTTGTTGTGTGCATATACGAGTTTTGCATGTGGATATATATATATGTGTGTGTGTGTGTGTGTGTGTGTGTGTGTATGTGTGTGCGTGCGTGTGTGTGTGTGCGATTGGATCTATATTAGTATATATGTGTATACATATATATTAATATACCTGTTTATTAATGAATATATATATGTATGATGTACGAATATATGTATATGTATATATATATATATATATATATATATATATATATAGTGTGTGTGTGTATGTATGTGTATACAAACAAATTCACGTACCATACATATATGTAAACATACACATATATTCACATATACTATATATTCATATATGTACACACATATAGACATAGCTATAAAAATGCATATATAAATACATATATATATATTCAATACATGCATGTATACATACGTACATATATACGTACATATATGCATATATACATATATGCATACATGCATATATCCATACATGCATACATACATACATACATACATACATACATACATACATACATACATTATCTGAAGCTTACTCCAGAATTAACTCAAGTCCTGTTCGGTTTAAAATTGGCGAATAAATATACTTCGAGACCCCGATGAAACTTCAGAATCATTTCTATCTTCGAATATTGTGTGTGTGCAATCGCGGGCACGTGTGTGTGTGTATGTGTGTGCGCGCGCGCGTTTGTATATTTGCATATATATGTATGCATACATATGTATATGTAAGTATATATATACAACTTTAGAAACCTACGACACGAAGTATTAATAAAAGCATAACTTTAAATTTCAAAGTATTGAGTCGATTTTTCATCAAGGAACTGAAATCTCTTGTTTTAGATAATCATGTGTGTGTGTATGTCTATCTATCTCTCTATCGCCTCTCTCTCTCTCTATATATATATATATATATATATATATATATTTTTTTTTTTTTTTTTTTTTTTTTTTTTTTTTT
>NC_068982.1:106535353-106535936 GCF_001194135.2 Octopus bimaculoides
CTATTCAATTTTTTTTCTCCGTGTTTTTCTCCTTGTCTCCGTATTCTTTCTGTTGAAGAGCGTAGCTCGAAACGTCAAAGACTTTCCGTATTCCCGAGCGTCATACTAATATATCCTTTTGTTATTTACACCACCTGTCCTCGTCTGTTGTTATTATTTGTATATTCTCCCATATATATATATATATATATATATATATATACAGATAGATAGATACATAGATAGATAGATAGATAGATAGATAGATAGATAGATACTGAAGAATTGTTATTTCGAAGCAAAATGCATAAGAGTTAGCCAATACCCAAATTACAATTAAGTATTAAATATTATTTAACCTCCTAACATAACACTGTCAACTTATTGGTGTTCGTAGATAATGATGGATTAAATTACTATATTTGTCTAAGAGCTTACATCACACTATACCACTATTCGATAGTAGAACACGTGTAAATATTATGTAATTTATTAATTTATGCTGTAATAATACAAAGATAAATTAATTCTCGTTTCATACTATTCACACACACACACACACACACACACACACACACACACACACACACACACACACACACAC
>NC_068982.1:106536045-106541258 GCF_001194135.2 Octopus bimaculoides
ATATATATATATATATATATATATATACACATATACATATATCTATATATAACGAAAATTTATGGAGAGTTTGTTCACGCTTGTTGCAAGCTTACGGATGCCCAACGAGCCTAATTCGGGATAAACGGGCACGACCGCAGAGGCTGGAAGGTTTAGCAACCAGGATTGGTCGCAGTGTCCTGTATTTTCTCATTTTTCTCTTGTCTGCGAAGTTAGTCCTGCGGGTATCTTCAAAGGAGACTGTTTCCCGGGGGACAGTGAGACGCCATGTTTCACGTTTAGTGGCAAGAACAGAGCACTAGTAGTGATCAATGCGCCCGGAATCGAAATATTTCTTTAGAAGCTCCTTGTACTTCTTCTTCTCTTGGTCACTAGGGGAGAGTTTATCATACAGCGTTATCTTAGAAAACCGATGATCACCCATCCTGGTGACGCGTCTTGCCCAACATAGCAGTGTCTTCTGCAGAGGTGCTTCGATGCTGGTGACCTTCGCCTGCTCTAGGACCTCAACGTTAGTGACAAAGTCCCTCCAATGGATGCAGTGGTGGATACGAAGACAACGGTGATGGAATCGCTCAAGGTGATGCCAATAGATGACCCGCGATTCTGAGCCGTACAAGAGGGTGGTCAGAACGACGGCTCTATATTCACTGATTTGTTCCCTTTCTTCACCTTTGTTGACCTGAACAAAGGAATGGGCATCTGTAAGCAGAAATGGTCTACGGCAAATCTTGGAGTGTCTTTGACGTCCCCACAAATTCTTCAAAATGAACAATTTGTAGTGACTTGTCTGTGTATATATGTATTCATGTGCATTATGCCTACCTTGTATTCCAAGATAAAGCCCTCCGATTTTCTTTTTGCAGATATTTATACTGAAATACGTCAAAATGCGTGACCTGTCCTCCAAAGAGGACAAATTGTTGGTGTAGTATTGAATTATTTAATGTTTCGTCAGCTACCTTTTTAAAATTCAAGTTAACATTCCAAAACTAAGGTAAACCAGTTCTGGTAGGCATCATTCTGGACGGAAGGCAAAGCTCGCAGACAGGAACCTAAGATTGGTGAAATATATTGTGTCCGAAAATCATCGAACTTCGGCAACAAAGGTAACAGTTGAGATAAACCACAACCTTGACAACCTTGTGTCAACAGAACCTGCTTGTTGTGAGCTCCAAATAGTCGGATACCATGGGAGAACTACAATTACTGAACCACCCCTGTTCACCAACAACATTGATGAGCGCAGAAATTGTGCCTAGACCAGGGGTCTCTAAAGTAGTTTATATCAACCCCTGGGAGTCGATGGAACTATTCAAGGGGTCGATAAATGCACATCTGCTTAATTATTATTATTATTTATTTATTTTCTTGTACATGCCTAGGAGTAGATGAGGGGTCAAGGATTCCATGGTTTGGGGACCTCTGGCCTAGACAATCAGAAGTGAATAATAGCTCAATGGAACAGTGTCACCTTCTCTGATGAATTACCATGCATTCTTTTTCCTCATTTCGAGACGAAGTTTTGTTTGAAGAAAGCCAAAAACATCTTCAACCCTTACTGTTAGGCCCTACTGAGAAGTATGGAGCTGGTTCTATGGTAATTTGAATAGCTGTATCGCTGAATTTTTTTGTTTTTAGTTGTTCTACATAGCACGGTTAATGCCACAGGTTATATGAGTATTTAGGTTGATGGTATCCACCCTATGGTACCAACATTGTTCCCTGATGGTAGAGCAACCTTCCAGGACTGATGTAATTCAAAATTGGTACGAAAAGAACAAAAGTGAAGTAAACCACTCGGATTAGCTCTCAAAATGACTAGATCTCAATATAATCAAGCATTTATGGTACATTTTGGAGCAGCACGTGAGGGGTCGCTTCTATTCGCCGTCGTCGCGGAAGTTTTACTTTAAGAATGGCTCAAAATCCCCATAACAACCGTTCAGAACATGTACGAGTGAGTTCTTCGGCGTAATATAACTGCGACTGATTCCAAAGGTGCACCAACTCCATATTGAAAAAAGAAAAGGCATCTGAGGGATGCATACCATGTGCACAGACAAATTTTTCGCAAGTTATAATGTGGCTTACAATGCGTTGCTTACTCATGTTCTTTAATTGAACTGAATTATTATTTTTAAGTATCACCATTACAGGCATTTATACTGCGATGAAGTTGAGAAATCAACTCGTAAATAAACGAAACCCTCGAATCCATCACTGTACATACACACATATATACACGCACACATACACACGCACACATACACACGCACACATACACACACACAGTCGCATATCTATGTATGTATTTATGCATGTATGTACCCACACGTGACTACGCGTATAGGTACACCATGATCTATACACATGCAGCGAGGGTCAATTCATATGAAATATGAACAAAATAATATGACCATTAGCCAATGGTCATATTATCGGGAAATTTGTATGTTCAATTTTTTTTTTAATTCTTTTTTTTAAAGATAATCATACCAAATGTTCATTATCTTGAGCCACTCACCCATTGAGTATTTCTACCAAATTTGGTGAAAATCCGTTCTGTTGTTTTCCAGCAATTTTGCAAATACACAAAGACGAGTGATTATGATACCCTGCCTTCGCTAACGCGCGCAGGGTAAAGAAGCTAGTTTAAGAATAACAAAGAAAGACTTACCGATGGCGTGACTAAGTACCGAGAATAGAGTTAAATATTTTTAAAGCTTGAGTTGATTAGAACTTCAGGTTCTGCCTAACATCTTTTTCAAAGATATATACATTTACTATTACCTGCATAGTTATTTCCATTATCTTCTCGTTTTTTATATATTATTTGAAACAATTGACTTTGTTTTTATTAACAAAATATTTTTACAGGAAGAAAAGAAAGAAAATCATTAAAAATACCGAGAAAAAAAAACAACCCATAACTACTTCACCAAGGAAACAAAGAAAAAAAGAACAGATACAACTGCACTATTATGATACCTTTTACTCCCAACAAAATCGGAGGTAGGCAGGCTTCTTTGGTTTCTGTCTCCTGTCAGAGATAGAAATCGTGACTGTATCTCTCTTAAATGACGCGTAACTGTCAAAGTGTAGAATACATTGGAAAAAATATTCTCCGAATAGTATTTGAATTAAAGACTGGATGATCATGGCTGGAACACCTTTACCTGATTATAGTTGACTTAAGACTAATTAACAACAATACAATCAATGCGACCACCACCACCACCACTACTACTACTACTAACATAACGACTGCATCAACATAACTAGCATTACAGATACCACCACCACCACCAGCAGCATCACTAACACCACCATCGACACCATCCTCAACAACACTAACGCCTCCACCCTCATCCACCCCAGTATTACCACTTTCATCACCTGCAGCACGAGCACGGCCATTCCCATCACCACCACCACTACTACCACCATCATCAGCAGCATCTTCATCTCCAGCATCAACGTCACAAACCTCCTCCCCAACCCACACTGGTACCTCTACTATCACCTCAACGGCCATAGCGATTGCCACCAGTACCACTACAACTGTACGTCTACGACCGTTTGCTTCTAGAATCTAAGTTGCCATCATCACCACCACCACCACCACCACCACCATCTGTATCATCATTACCACCACTACCACTTAACTACTAACCCTATTACCGACAGCAACACCACCATTCCAACCAACACAACCACTACCATTAATACTACTATTATTACCACCACTACCAATCAACAACTACACAAGCCACTCGTCACTAATACCGTTCACCACCACCACCACCACCACCACCACCACCACCATCTTAGCCCCTGCTGTCACCACTAACATCAGTATTACTACTGCTGCCACTGTCATGAACGCCACCACCACCACCACCATTATAAAAAACACCACCAACACCATAACTGCCGCTAACTTCATCACTACTACCACTACCACCAACAGCACCAGTACCATCAACACCATCGCTACCGTCAACATGGCCACCATCACCGCTAAATGCAACACCCACCACCACTGCAACCGTGAATCTAAATCTTTTCCACTGTGAGAATCTCAACCATCGCCACTGCTACCAATATAACGACCACCTTCTCCACTACCATCAATGATACCATTCATCATTTTCACCATCACCAAAACCATCGCCTCCACTACGATTAAACGGAACCTGGTTACCCAGGAGAGCGCCAAAAAAAACATGGGTCATTAAAATCCCTATAAAACCTAATCAAGCGTTTAGTTGTTGCCAAATGTGACAAGATAACTCAAATTTTAGCGAGAAAAGGTTGGAAGAGAGAAAAAGAAAAAAAAAACAAAAGTATCATTAAAAAATATACAGCACAAGAAATTTAAACTCCTCTGACCCTCTCCTCCCTTTCCCACCCTAAAAAAATTTATCACTAAATATTATTTTTCTTCATTGAAAGTTTCAACTATATAAATGTCGTTTTGGGTTTGTATTTAATAGTATTGTATTTCGTTTTAATGTTCGATTTTGTCAATATGTCAGTCTGCGTTGATTTTTGTTGTCGTTATTGTTGTCACAATTGTTTTTTTATTTATGTTGCTGATGTTGTTATTGTTGTTGCTGATGATGATACTTTAGTCGATGTTGCTGTTGCTACAGTTGTGGCCATTGTTGTTACCGCTTTTCCTATACTAAAAAAAAAGCGCCGCAAAACATAGATACGTCCATGAAATATTGTTTCAAGTTTGGTCACAAAGCTAGAAAATTTGGCAGTGTGGCATAGTTGATTAAATCGATCCAGTACTTGACTGGTACCTTATTTCATCGCCCTCGAAGGGATTAATGGAGAAATAGACCGCAGTGGTACTTGAACTTAGATCGCAGAAGACCAGAACAAACTCTCTGACGCTCTAACACTTCTGCTAATCAATCGCTCCACGCATACATAAAATGTTGGTTTTACATAAATGTTGGTTTCAAATTTTGGCACAAGGCCAGCAAGTTCAGGGGAGGTACTAAGCCCATTTAATCGACCCCAGTGCTCAATTGATGAAAAGCAAAGTTGACCTCGGCTTAATTTGAACTCGGAACGTAGGGACGGACGAAATGCAAATAAGCATTTTTTTCCGGGGTGCTAATGATTCTGCCAGCTCGCTACCCTCCGCATACATGAAATATTGGCTTCTTTTAGACAAGTCACGTGACTAATTTTGA
>NC_068982.1:106541268-106542475 GCF_001194135.2 Octopus bimaculoides
ATAGGATCGCGGTTTCGATTCCCAGACCGGGCGTTGTGAGTGTTTATTGAGCCGAAACACCTAAAGTGCTGTACTCTTTCACCACAACTTTCTCTTACTTCCTGTTTCTGTTGTGCCTGTAATTCAAAGGGTCAACCTTGTCACGCTGAATATCCCCGAGAACTACGTTAAGGGTACACGTGTCTGTGGAGTGCTCAGCCACTTGCACGTTAATTTCACGAGCAGGCTGTTCCGTTGATCGGATCAACTGGAACCCTCGACGTCGTAAGCGACAGAGTGCCAACAACAACAAAAAGGCACGTGGTTTCAGGTTCAGTACTACTGTGCTGCACCTTGGGCACATGTCTTCTAATATAGCCTCTTGCGAGTTAATTTGGTATACGGAAACTAAGTGGAAGTGCTTCGTATACCTATATCATTGAAAGTTTCAACTGCATAAATGTCGTTATTGTTGTCATAGTTGTTTTTATCGGTGTTGGTTTGTTTATATGCTCGTAAAATAGCGGTTAGGCAAAAAAAAAGACCGATAGAGTGAATATCAGACTTAAAATATTAAGTACTGGAACTGATTTCTTTGACTAAAACACTTCAGTGTAGTGCCCCAGCATGACCGTCGTCTAATGATTGAGATGAGTAAAAGATAAAAGATTGGCTAGCAAAATATATATACAAAAAACGTTATACACCATTCAACTTTTATACACAGAATACAGGATATATTCATTGTGTAGAATACCATAGTTTCTATTATTTTTTACCAGCATCCTGTCTTTCGAATGTCTCCTATATTCCAAGCCCATGATCAATACATCCTCTGTAATTCAGCTTGCATGGGATTCTGTAAATAGATCTTGATTCGATGAATATACTCTTCCTACACACTTTTCTTTGATCAACGTTAGAAATCATTGTTTATTTATCGTTTTTACTGGCTTGATCTGGAACAAGTGCTGTGCCCATGGTCTTCGCAGGATCACCGAGACCAGTGACATCGACGTTGTTAATGATTGTTGCAAGTTGATGTCAACCGGAAAAAAAAAATGGACAGAAAGGAAGTTCGAGATAGCTGACGGTCTAAAAAAAAGATGGACTGCTCTGTCTGATGTGTCAGGGTTAGTAATTGTGGAGAGAAGTTATTCCGGGTGAGTTGGGGAGTGTTTTTCCGGAGATTACCATTCCAACCATGACCACCTCACCTTTATTTCAG
>NC_068982.1:106543122-106545848 GCF_001194135.2 Octopus bimaculoides
TGCCTTCGCATCTCAGCTATTCCACATCGCCTGGTACGAGTGTTCGAAACTATGTCAACCAAGGTGCTCTTCAGAATTTTAAAAACTGAACCTACATGTCTTTTCTACCTACCTACTCTTCTTCTCTTGCACTGATACATTGCACTCACCACGTCAGAGGCATTTCAATCTAACAGTACAAGCTTGTTTTGAGTCATTTGTTTCTCTCGCTGTATCATAGTTAAACCTTGTCGAATTTACTAATTCCTAATATAAGGTACCAAAGGTATGTAATGGAGTAGTGTGCAGTAAATGACAGCAGAATATGCGAAAGTTTGAGACCAACAGAAAAAAAAAGCGATGGTATAAGCAAGCACCAGAAAAGGTTTTAGAGAATAACAAAGAGACCAAATCTTGGAATATACCAAACCACACAAGCAGCGAGATCAGGATACTCAACAGAATATTATTGTAAAAGATCACCAGGAAATGAAGTGCCTTCTAACTGGAATATCAATTCCAACAGACGATAATATATTATTTTAAAAATGAAGAAATTATCCAAAAATAAATATCGAGAAATAGTGATGACCTGAATGTAGGTACTGAGAGCAAAAATAGTTGCTATAATAGTAGATGTCTTGCCAACGATCAAAAAAAAAAAAGATGCAGAAAAATACATAAGGTAAATCTCGGGGCGTAGAAATATGCACCACATACAGAAAATGTCGCTACAAGATACTACACACATATGGATTACTCTCTATACAAAAGAAAGCACAAAGCGTAAGCAAAATACTGCACGTGCTGAAGGTACACGGAGCTACGCTCTCTTGTGCAAAACACGAAATAAAAATTAAGACTGCTGAATGACGATGATGGTGATGATGATGATGATATTGATGATGATAATGATATTGATGATGATGATGATGATGATGATGATGACGATGACGATGACGATGATGATGATGGAGTTTGCTGAGTTAGAAAAGTTGATAGTCACACAGGCACATTCTGATTGTTTATTCTGATATTTTCACTAGATAAATATTGGCAAGTTCAGTAATGCTGCAGTCTACTTTGTTTTTTGTTTGTTTGTTTTTTAGTTTTATTTATTTATTTTGTCGATACAGCGATAATTGTAGTTGTATGAAGTATTAGATCTTGTTCTGTTACAATCTTCATTGTTTTCATTTATTTATTTCACCGCTTACTTTTTTTTTTTCTGTTTGCCCCTTGTACATTAATACCATTTGCCATTCTGTGATATTTCAGGCGATTTAGCAGTTTGGGAATGGAGCAACATCAGGCTGATAGGATTGCCTGATTATTTCTTGATTCTACACTCGTTGACCAATCAACAACATCTTTCAAATTTATTTATCGATACGCCACGATGCTTTTCTAAATTCAATCGATAAGCTTTCATCTGAATTACCCTTCGTAAACAGGGTTTGCCCCTAGAGATCAGAATTTACCGAAGCGTCGGTTAGCACCCACACAGTGATTAGCATAGTGTGATGTGATCCAGCCTAGATATAAACAATACGTCAGACCATAAGTTGACTGAGTTAGATGCTAAAAGAATGTTATTAACGTTGTATAAAACTGATTTCTAGGTCACACTGAATAACATAAGTATAAAATTATTTCACATTCTTCTAATTTCACTTCTTATCGATGCGAATTGATATCTGTTAGGATACAGAAGACTATATTATACAGTAAAGTTTTCATTGTAAGCTCAAAACATTGAAGTGTGGAAATTTCGTAGTTTTGTCGTTAATAGTTTAGTCTTCATCTTTGAGTTGTTGTTGTTGGCACTCCGTCGCTTACGACGTCGAGGGTTCCAATTGATCCGATCAACGGAACAGCCTGCTCGTGAAATTAACGTGCAAGTGGCTGAGCACTCCACAGACACGTGTACCCTTAACGTAGTTCTCGGGGATATTCAGCGTGACACAGAGTGTGACAAGGCTGACCCTTTGAATTACAGGCACAAAAGAAACAGTGAGGGAAAGAGTACAGCAGGGTTCGCCACCATCCCCTGCCGGAGCCTCGTGGAGCTTTAGGTGTTTTCGCTCAATAAACACTCACAACACCCGATCTGGGAATCGAAACCACGATCTTATGACTGCAAGTCCACTGCCCTAACCACCGGGCCATTGCGCCTCCACCATCTTTGAGTATTAAAATGAATAAGTATTCATCTTTCCAGAATAAAGAGCAATGTATTTTGAATTTTTATTCAAAATGCTTCGTAGAGTGATCAATTACATTGTAAAAATCAGGCTGTCCCAAGAACACTAGTAGTGTAAGTGAAACGAAGTATCTTCTAATATAAATCGAAACTAGATTGTAGGTTTTTTGGGTTTTTTTTTGCGAGAGCCTTCCAGTTGTATTCACGGCGTTGAATGTTTATTTTTGTTTGTGGTCAGTGAGTTATCTCACTGTTTACTTTGTTTATTTTAGCATTGTACTGGACTAACATTATTGCTTCCATGATTAATCGTGTTCTTTTTTGTGGGTTGTTTGGTAGACGATAGATGTGCTGTTTGCTAATACTTTCTTGTTTAGATTTATTTTGTACCGAGTCATGTTGTGCATTTCAATTATTCCTTGCTGTGAGTTCACGATGAGCCAGAGAGAGGGGGGTAGAGGAGGAGAGAGAGAGGAAGAGAGAGGGGAGAGAGAGAGGAAGAGAGAGGGGAGAGAGAGAGGAAGAGAGAGGGGAGAGAGAGAGC
>NC_068982.1:106545867-106547393 GCF_001194135.2 Octopus bimaculoides
AGGAGAGAGAGAGGAAGAGAGAGGGGAGAGAGAGAGGAAGAGAGAGGGGAGAGAGAGAGGAAGAGAGAGGGGAGAGAGAGAGCGAATCATCCGTGTATGGCTGATATAAGTTGGAGCCCTGAAATTTACAATTTTCAATTTTTTCATCGAATTTTTAAATCACATTAACCATTAGCGTATTCTTCGTTGGCTTACATATTTTTTCTAGTATTGGTTTCAAATTTTGGCACAAGGCCAGCAAGTTTAAGGGAGGAGTAAGTTGATTACATCGACCTCAGTACTCAACTGGTACTTATTCTAATGATGCCAAACTGATGAAAGGCAAAATTGACCTCGGTGGAATTTGAACTCAGACCGTAAAGTCGGACGAAATACCGCTAAGTGATTCTGCCAGCTCACCGCCTTGTACTTTTGCTAATAAGTACTAAGAAATTGTTTTAATTTTAGTGATATTGTAGTACATTGTTATTGTTAATTTGTTATTTCTTTATTGCCCACAAAGGGCTACACATAGAGGGGACAAACAAGGACAGACAAAGGGATTAAGTCGATTACATCGACCCAGTACGCAACTGGTACTTAATTTATCGACCCCGAAACGATGAAAGGCAAAGTCGACGGAATTTGAAATGCAAAGTCGACCTCGGCGGAATTTGAACTCAGAACGTAATGGCAGACGAAATACCGCTAAGCATTTCGCTCGGCGTGCTAACGTTTCTGCCAGCTCGCCGCCTTGTATATTGCTATTGTTAGTTTGTGTTTAGGTGTTGAGCATTTTCGTTTGTTTTTATGAGATTTTCATAATGTGTTCATGTATCCTATAATTTCTATCTATGATTCCAATTGTTTTATTGACCACAAGGCGAATTATAACAGTTATAATTGTGGATATTAATTGTAGAATAGTTAAGAAAAGCGGAACAAATCAAAAATATTCAATTGTCTAATATTTGAAAGGCCATGCTGCTGATTTCAGTATAATCTGGAAGATTCTTGAAGCATGCAGATTGCACAAAAATGAGAAAAATCGTAGCAGGTTATGAATAATTGAAAATAGATTCAAACTCAAAGGCCCTATTAAATCTAACTATTATTATAATACAGCTTATGTTAGTATATCTATATATGAAACCGAAACATTTTCCGTCCTTCTTCTCGCCGACTTAACCACCAACTGAATAACTCATATTTTACGCCGCATATCACAGCAAGCACTTCCTTAGAAAATTTCGACTGAATTATCAGTTTCATAGAGTCCAACACTCTGAAGTTCGTTCATTCTTTCATTCAATCATTCAGACATGCATGCATACATACATACATATATACACACACACATACATACATGCATACATACATGCATACATGCATACATACACACATGCATACATACAGGCATGCATACATACATGCATATATGCATGCATGCAGGCAGGCATGGATATATACATACGTGCATACATACATACGTACATGCATACATACAGGCATGCATACATACACATCCACACACGCATACATACAGG
>NC_068982.1:106547403-106550048 GCF_001194135.2 Octopus bimaculoides
GCAGGCATGGATATATACATACGTGCATACATACATACGTACATGCATACATACAGGCATGCATACATACACATCCACACACGCATACATACAGGCACGCATGCACACATACATGCATACGTACATACATACATACATGCATGCATACATACATACATACATACATGCATACATGCATGCATACATGCATACATACATAGATGCATACATGCATGCATGCATACATACACATACATACATACATACATACATACATACATACATACATACATGCATATAACGGGCATTCACAGTTTCCGTCAACCAATGTCACTCACAAGGCAATGATTAGCTATTGTAAAAGATATTTACTCAAGATGTTTCACCGTAGGACCGAACCCCAAACCATGTAGTTCCAAAGCAAATGCGCCTGACAAAAAAAAAAAAAGAAATAATAAATAACAAACATTATAGAGATTATTTATTGCACCAGTAACATATACATAAAGTTTGTTTTTATTTTTCCGTCGAAGTGAAATAGCAAGGAGGAATCGAAAACTGATCGCAAATTCGTGTTGAATAGATTTACCAAGTCACGCACACACACAAACATATACACATATATACTCACACAAACATGCACACATACATACACAAACGTACACACATATGTACTCGCGTACCCACGATCAATCACGCTCGTTTATACAGATATTCTACTTCTTGGACACCATGTTGCTAGTTCCTGAGTGTAAAACTGTTTATTTTTCTCTGATCATATACTTTTAACAAAATTAGTTTCGAACCAACACTTTGGTTTGCTTTGATCTTTTGTAATGAAGATGACAAATGAACAAGAAGCGAATACTGATTTATTAAAATGCAGACTATCGTATGCAGCGCATGCAAACATATTAAGCGTGTGAATACCTGCGTAGAGGTTATACATGTCACATGTACGCAAGTGTGTGCATATGTATATACATATGTGTCTAAGTATGTATTATATATATAGTATGTGAATGTGTGTGTGTGTACGTGTGTGTGTGTGTGTGTGTGTGTGTGTATTCACTTTAAAATACATGCCTGCACTTGCACATTGCTAATTATATACATGCAAACAGAGTTTTATACACACACATTCTGAGGCAAACATATATGTGCACATATGAAGATATATGTACGGAAATATATGCATATACATGTACATCAATATATATAAATATATACATATATATATATATATATATATATAGATAGATAGATAGATAGATAGATAGATAGATAGATAGATAGATAGATAGATAGATAGATAGATAGATATTGATATGTGCGCACGGAGAGTTTATATATGGCTCATCCTTTCTTCTACTTCCTGTCCCCTACGAATTTTAGCTTTTCCTACTGTTAGCTTAGGACGTCGTTTCCAAAGAGAAAACTCATTCTGTGTGAAGAACACTATGTTAAAAAAAATGTAGGTAAATAAAGAGGAGGATGAGAAGAGAATGGAAAGAAGGTTAGAGTTGCTGGAGGTGGTGTTGTTTGACTTGATCAGAATGTGAAACAAAACCGGGAAAAGGAAAGGTAAGAAATGGCGGTGTGAAAAGGACTAAAAGAGAAAGGAACAAACACAGGAGAGTAATAGCAGAGAAATTAAACATTGAAGATAATGGGAGATGAGGTGATGAGAAGGCAGAAGACAAGCTTAAACTCATGCAAAGAAGTGGAAGAGAATGTGTGATGTGTCCGTGTGTATGCGTGTGTTGTGTGTGTGTGTGTGTGTGTGCGTGTGTGCGTGTGTGCGTGTTTGTATGTGTGTGTGTGTGTGTGTGTGTACATGTAAAGACCAAAAGGATGAGAGAGGAAAAGAGAAGGAAGTGGAGAAAGAGAGGGTGGGAGATATGTGGCTCCTCTGGAATAGCTGCAGGGAGAGATTGAGAGTAAATCAAACGATAAAGGATGCAGGGTTTAAAAGAAGACAGAGATACGACGATGTTGTGGATGCAGCAGCAGAAGAAGAAGAAGAAGAAGAAGAAGAAGAAGAAGAAGAAGAAGAAGAAGAAGAAGAAGAAGAAGAAGAAGAAGAAGAAGTAAAGTATGTGGGTGTGATGTGTTTAAAGGTGAAGGGAGTGGGTAAGTTAAGTGAAAAGGAGTAAGATGGAAAAAAGAGGATAAAGTAATGACGTTAGCAAAAGATGGCCGTTGTATGTGGGCGCCATTTTGTTTGGTTGTGTGCAAGGAGGCAAGAGCCAGAATCAACACAGAACTGAACATAGTTCCATAGAAATGAGAGCGCTCTAGTCCAGAGCAAACATTTGGAGAAACATTTCAAATCTTAATATCCTTCGATGGCGTGAAATATTGTTGACGGCAACTTTAGGTGTCATGAGGAGGTAGGCATACGATGTTTGGTTCTAGAGAGGAAGAGGAAGAGGAAAAGGAAAATGATGGAGGTGAGTAGGGAGAGGTGGCAAATATAAAATGAGTTGTTGGAGAGGGTAGATAGAAAATGGTGGAAGATGAAATACAGAGAGATGAAAGAAAGAAACAAACAAAGAGAGAAAAAGAAAGAATTAAAAAATAGTAGACAAAAAAGGTTAGAGTTAAAAATGAAGAGGGAAAGGAAACAATATTATATATACAAATGAAAGAAAAGATAAGAAAAG
>NC_068982.1:106550058-106550556 GCF_001194135.2 Octopus bimaculoides
GACATACATACATACATACATACATACATACATACATACATACATACTTACATACATACATACACATGAAAGAGTGAGAGGAAGAGAGAGAAAAGAGGGGGAAATATACGCAGGAGAAGCAGAGGGAAACAGATAAAAAGGAAGTTCTATAGAGAGTGAGTGCGAGAGAGAGGGAGAGAGAGAGATGATGAAGGAAAGGCTGCATAAACGGATGAATGCAGTGATGAATGGAGAGCCAGATAGATAACCGACTATGTTAGCTTTGCTAGATAAGAAGTGGAAAACACAATGCTGAAAGTGGCGTAAATATTAAGATAGTTTCGTAGGTGGAAAAGAACGAACGAACGAACGCACACAAGAGAAAGAAAAAGAAAGTGATCGAACAGTAAGAGAGAGAGAGACTGGGAGAGCGTGTGTGTGAGAGAGATAGCGTGAGAGAGAGAGAGAGAGAGAGAGAGAGAGAGAGAGAGAGAGAGAGAGAGAGAGAGAGAGAGAGAG
>NC_068982.1:106550594-106551947 GCF_001194135.2 Octopus bimaculoides
GAGAGAGAAAGAGAGAGAGAGAGAGAGAGAGAGAGAGAGAGAGAGAAAGAGAGAGCATGTAAGGCGAAAAATGAATGAAAGAGAACCGCGTGAGAGAAAAGTAGGTTGTATTGTTTGTTCTTTACTCGATCCTAGCTTGGCTGTGTTGAGAATTTGTTTGATTTGAGAAGACACTCTGTTAGATGCTGGCTTGTTCTTTATTTCAACCAATCGGACACTGTGAATAGCAAACAACTTATTCGCGTGAAGTGCTTTTGGGTGTTGAATATTGAGTGCCTGGCACACACACATGCACACACGCACACACACATACCAATCTATCAACATTTGTGTACATATATATACCTACACGAAAGTATGTATACAAACAGGCACACTCATGCACGCACACAATAATTTATTTGTGGGAGGTGGGTGTTGAGTTTGACAGTATTGGCATTTCAAGATTGTTGTACAACAAGGAACTGTGTATATGTATATGATGTGCAATGCTAACGAGGCGTTGATAACATCGTCGTACTTGCACCGACATACCTGAATCTGCGTGCGTATGTATGTGTCTTTTACTTGTTTCAGTCATTAGATTGTGGCCATGCTGGGGCACCGCCTCGAAGAATTTTTTATAGTCGAATGAATCGACTCCACTACTTATTTTTCTTTCAGCTTGGTACTTATGCTATCGGTCTCTTTGCCAAACCGCTAAGTTATGTGTGTGTGCGTGTGCGCACATGCGTGAATATATTGATATATATATATATATATATATATATATATATATATATATATATATATATATATATATATATGTTGTTGTTGTTGTTGTTTGTTACTTCTCGAGCTATGCCTGGCTCATAAGGGCCAGTTTCCTGGTTTTATTGGCGTATAGGTTCAATACCTGGACGGGACGCCGGTCTGTCGAAGGTGAGCTGCTAGATGCAGGAGGAAAGAATGACAGAAAGTTGTGGTGAAAGAGTCAACAGAAGTTCGCCGTAACCTTCTGTCGGAACCGCATGAACTTAGGTGTCTCGCTCATGTCGTCTTGTCAATTTTTATTTGCTTATTTGAATTGACTTCTTCTATTCTTTTATTCTTTTACTTGCTTCAATAATTTGACTGCGGCCATGCTGGAGTATCGCCTTTTGTCGAACAAATCGATCCCAGGACTTATGCTTTGTAAGCCTAATACTTATTCTATCGGACACTTTTGCCGAACCGCTATTTTACGGGGATGTAAACCCTCCACCATCTGTTGTCAAGCGATGGTGCGGAGACAAATACAGACACAGACACAGACACACACACACACACAAATATATGTGTGTGTGTGTGCGTGTGTGTGTGTGTGTGTGTGTG
>NC_068982.1:106551957-106557329 GCF_001194135.2 Octopus bimaculoides
TGTGTGTGTGTGTGTGTGTGTGTGTGTGTGTGTGTGTGTGTGTGTATAAATATAATGGATAACAAAACGAATGGTTTACACTTGGTAGCTTACTGGTAAAGCACAGTCATTTTCAGAGTGATCGTTAGAATAAAGAACAAATGAAAGACAGAAGATGGAATATACGAGAATATATTATTAATCACAACAATTGTTTCGACACATCTAGCATCAACTCCTCTTGTGGGACACACAAAAACTGGTTCAGGAGTATCCGGTAGTGTAGACGTATCTCGTCGGGTGATAAATAAATTAAAAAGAAAACTCGTTAAAATGACTGTTACCGTAATCATGTTGCCAGCTTTAGGTCAATCAATAAGAAACACACGACATCTTTGGCAGATTTTATATGGCGACTGTAGGAGGCTAAAACGAAATACTACATTACTTAGTCCATAGGTAGACATGCAAAACCATACAGTGCAATTTCCAGGAGAGGCCGTCTCTGCTCCGAGGAATCCCTATTCTGTTCTGTGTTTGGCCTTATGAACTTTTAATTGCGAATTACTTAGAAGACGTAAGCCCATGACCGTTCTTGCCTACTGAGGAATTCATAATATTGATAGGTTGGTGTTCGAACTCAACAATTATAGGTCAATTTTTGCAGGAAAACAAATTGACGTGTGAGAGGGATTTCCCCAGTGGTTCAGTTCTGTGAAGAATGGATTGGATGAGCGTGTTCCATGCTGACGAGATATAAGTGAAGGTACGACACAGTATAGCTGAAAGAGGAAATACGGATTCAACGAATGGGCCTGGGTGGATAAAGTACACAATTATTTATTTTAGAGAAAGAAATGTCATTGCAGTATCAGTTGAAAAAGCTGAAAGGAGAAACAGCCCATCTATGTATAGCGTGTTGGTGAGTGAGATATTACCGCTTTTAAGTTGTATGCGTGTTTAGCCACTTCATTATCCCATATAAGGGAATGACAATACCAGATTTAGATGTAAGGAAAACAAGCTACAGCTTAAAGCTCACAATCCGCAGGACTCAAAATAATTAAAAAGCACATACGAGGTCTGATCAAAATGCTTCGGGACTGTTGTTATGGTTACGGAGCTAAAGTATGCAGAGTGAAGCCGCTTGGCACAGATTGATTTTGAACTCTGTCGCACATGCACACTAAGTTATAACGTTCTTACTCACTTGATTGTGTTGCAGATGAAGAAAATTTTTGAAAACGGTGACGAAAAGTGTGTCTATGGCTATGATGCCGAAACCAAGGCAAAAATCGAATCCCACTTGAAAGGTACAATATTTCAAGGCATCGAGGAAAGCTCAGAGAATGCGACGCTAACATTAAAAGAGGAGTTCCATGAATGCTTCCATCAATAGAAACTATGCTGGATGAAGCACGTGGCTTCAGAAAAGGACTTCTTCGAAGGAAATTAAATGCTGAATTGATATGTGAAGTAGTTTTCTTTTTATAGTACCAGTCCCAATACTTTTTTTATCTGATTTGATATGTTTATAATTTTGAGAGAATTTGCGTGATTTTTTAAAAGGGGATTCCAAAATTTTATGTAGCTTCTCATCTCACCAAGTCTTAAAGCAGCACTTGAAAACTGTATTTCACTAACGTTCATAGCTGTTCTTTAAAGGTAGTTATCAATTGATCAGAACTGAAGTAGTTTCTGGCCTAAGACAGAGGACCTGATTTTTGTGATACAGTTTTGTCAGTGAGGAGGACGCAACGAGAGGCTCTAAGAAATTGTGAGGCTTAATATTTGTAGCTATTTTAAGGCAGCGAGCTGGCAAAAACGTTAGTACTCTGGGCAAAATGCTTAGCGGCATTTTGTTCTTTACGTTCTGAGTTCAAATTCCGCTGATGTCGATTTTTGCCTTTCATCCTTTTGATAAAATAGGTACCAATTGAATGTTAGGATCGATGTAATCGACTTAACCCCTCTCCCGAAATTGCTGGCCTTGTGCCAAAATTTGAAACCAATATTTGTAGCTATTTTGAAAGGTGTAATTGAGATCTTTATGACTAAAGAAGGTAAACATCTGTTTAATTAGAGTGTATTAAGTGGTACGTTGGTTTGTAACTCAATAAACAGCTAACCATAACGATCATTATTATCTCAGATTAGTAGGCTGCGAATTGACAATCGCTGGAACATAAGAGATAATGCCTTGAGGCATTTTGTCTTACGTTCCCGGTACTCTCTCTCTCTCTCTCTCTCTCTCTCTCTCTCTCTCTCTCTCTCTCTCTCTCTCTCTCTCTCTCTCTCTCTCTCTCTCCGTGCTCTTAGTTCAAATCCCGCTGACTTCCACTTTCATCATTTCTGAGTCAATAAAATAAAGTACTCGATCAAAGTGTTTGATTGGCTGGATTCTTCGTGAATCGGTATTTGTTTTGGCAGTTATTGCATACTGAGTTTCTGGATGGAATGTTCTACCACAAAGTGTAACATCATCCCCTGGCTCACCGAGTGCCTTTAGGTCAGGTTTTTGTTTTTAAACATATATTAAAAACACGATTATGTTCAAGGTTGATCATTTTCATTAAGGATTTTACATATTTCCTAAAACTATTAGTTTCGAGTCTCCCAAAAACTCATTTCCAGAGTATATTGCACGAAGTAAAGGCGACTCTAGTAAACAAATGCGTTTCACTCCGATTTGCTTGATTCCAGAGATTTCAAACCCTTGAAGGGGGAAAAGACCTTTTCAGTATCGCTAAAATCCAGATTGTTCACTTTGTATAGGTGATAACAGATATAAGTGTTTTCCTAGACTATTTGTTAAGGGAAACTTAATAGATTATGGCAATCTCTCTTACAGGAGAACACCAAATGTTGAAGGCTGTAAGACACTATCGATC
Source organism: Octopus bimaculoides (assembly GCF_001194135.2). Lineage (NCBI taxonomy): Eukaryota > Metazoa > Mollusca > Cephalopoda > Octopoda > Octopodidae > Octopus > Octopus bimaculoides. The sequence goes on from NC_068982.1 coordinate 106,554,828, forward strand.
TGTTACCATGAAATTCATAACAGATCGATAATTCCTCACAGCCTTCGATAATATTTTGTTCAGCAATTCATGAGCAGCAATAAAGTTTTCTGACGTTTCCTTGTTTCATTCATGAAAATACACCGGCTCCGAACAGTATGCTATCCATTTGGAAAGTAACTTGCGGGTTTACTTTACACACCAACAGCCCGCACAGTAAGTACACCAAAAACACACAGCACTTACCGCATTTTGTGTCAGCATGATCTCTTTGGAAAAACATGTTGTACCATCATGTTCCGTCCTGCTAATGATAGAACAACATGCATTAGAGCAGGAGAAAGTAAGGTGCTCTTTTCAAGGTCAACTTGACATAAATTTTAACAGTATGATTAGAAGGTGTACTGCACACGCCATTCAGCATGAATGATTCTTTCTACGACCTCTTCTCTATGACATGTTCAAGTTCACTTCATGATCTTTGAAAAGTCAATGGTGATGTTTGTACCACCAGTAGAGAAGTAATGATTTATATCTGATTTACTTAATGATGCACGGTGAGATGAAAATAGGAAAAAGTTTCTGTGACTCAGCTAAGTCTCACGATTCCTTTCACAAGACTCCAAAAATGTTATGAACCACCCAATTCGCTTCAACTTTGGCTCACGTATCGTGACAACCTTGCCAAAAGATTTCGGGTATCAAGCTCAACGGATGTACCCTACTGTGGAAATAGGGCACTCAGATTAAATCTACAATGTAGCTCCCATTAACAAGATCAAAATATAAATGGCCAAGAACTTCAACTTAACTACACCAAAATCAATAAATAATCTAGCGATTGAAAGAGACATCATATGATGATAGCACAATAGCATATGTCAATGACAATAAACACATACTGATTACTGAGAAGACAGAAGTGTAATCTACTATTTTTACTTTTGACGGAGATTCAGTAACAAGAAACTAGAATTTGCTTCTGTGAATTTGATGGTGGGACTGGAAAGTTATTCTTGATCAGTCTGTTGCTTACTGAAATCCTTCAACACAAAGAGAAGGCTCTTGCAGTTGTGCCTTCAAGTATAGCATCAAACTTATTTATGGGAATCGTGCATCACCTTTTACTCTCAAGCTCATCTTGGGACTTGGGCACAAATAATGCATCTATTTGCAGCATTTCCAAGAATTAGGAAATCGGAAAAGTACGCAAGTGGCGTCAAATGATTATCTGGGATAAATTCACAATAGCAGGTAAGAAAGACCTGGGCACCTTGGACAGGTCAGTATAAAACTTGCGTAACAATAGATTTCAAAAACGAAGAGAAGCAGGGATGTCGTCAGGCAGATTCTCTAATATTTTGCCGTTGATTATAAAAAAAAGCCTAATGAAAATGGAGTTTACTTTAAATTGTCTTATCTTTGGACCGAATTTAAACTGTCTAATCATTTTCTAAGAGCTTTTAAACGCTTAAGTTGGAAAATTTCTTTTCGACAATAATAGTGTTATGGACCCGACTTCTATGTGCAAATAATGAAGACTGTAGACGAATTGATATCGAAGATGTTCTCAATTTACAAAATCATTAATTAACCTGTAAATGCTCGTGCTAAAAACATGTATAGGTCCACTGCATTGACTGTCAGCTGTTGCAGGCAATTCTAAGAAAGAGTCACGCCTAAAATCAAAATTGTAGTGAATCAAGAAGTAGTTCGCAATACTGTGAATTAAAAAATTTGTTTGAACCTTAATGTCGACTGCCACTCAGCCTTCAATTAAAAACAAAATGGATACCAGATAATGCAGCCGTGAAATTTAGATCAAGTGTTACTATAAGTAGACTCAAAACAGCTAAAAAGAATTATGCTATATGTCATCAAGGTAACTGTGCATCAAAAGAAGAGGTTTCAATTCCAGAATTTCATTCATATTAATAGCAATTTCGATTTAGAAGAATTTAGGTCTTAGAATATCTAAGTGTTTCCATGTCAACTAATAAATTCCAAGAGCAAACATTGACTGCTGCTGGCCTACATATTGAGGAATACTGTTTGACAAATAGATAATTTTATACATAGTTGCGCGGAAACTACGTAATCTTTTTATGTATTTATGCATTTGTTTGGAAGACCAAAAGCGTTGTATAACCTAAGTTTTTGACATACCAATATTCACATTCGCCAAGTTTATGATGGGCACTAGTTTAATATCATATAAGCTGAGACACATTGTAGCAATTAATATCATTTCTTATCACATCGTGCATTGCAGCTCCAATATTTGGAAGATTTTTTTCTGTGCACTCCGGTTTCTACAAGTTATAGAGAATTTATTTTCATACGAGGAGTCCACCTCCCGAGACTCCGATTTCTATATATGTTTCAAACTATTTTAAAAATTAAAGAATTTCAAGAACATTACTTAATCATGTTTTGTTATGTAATATGCTTAGTTAGATAATTGTCATTTACACAAACTCAGAAATTTGCTATTAATATTGGTTTCAAAATTTGGCATAAGGC
>NC_068982.1:106558877-106559764 GCF_001194135.2 Octopus bimaculoides
ATATATATATATATATATATATATATATATGTATAGAGAGAGAGAGAGAGAGAGAGAGAGAATTAAAATTTTCGAGTAGAAACCTTGGAAGTTGCTGTGTATAGCTAATCCACCGTTTATGAGGCTACCTGATGTCATCAATAATAGAGATGCATATGCTAGTGGATTTACTGGTGTCCGTAGAGTTTATATAAATAGACGAGAAACAGAAAATGAGAAACAGAATCACGAAATTGTTTTTTCAAATACACTACAATTTTGATTCATTCTACACTTGTAGCTCATAGGTGAGTTGTGCAATCAATTGTCTGGCATTGCAGGTGTAGATTGTGTTTCCTCAGTAATGTTTTAAACAAGTACCTTGCTATTTCTCCTCGCCATTTCACTTAGTCTTATAACAATGTATATCTGGGCAATTGCTGCATTCTAGCAGTTCTCAACAAGAAAAAAAAAATAGAGAAGATACACTTACAGTCAAAAAATAAAAGATATATACATACACACACATACATATAAATACATGGTTAAGACTACATTAGCTGATCGAAATGATTATGATATATTATATATATGATATACTATATATATATAAATACGATACATATATATATATATATATATATATATGTAAATATATGCATATATTCATACATATATGTACATACCTACATCTATATGAATACATATATATATGTATATATATATGTATTTATCTATATATATATATATAATGGTTAAGTAACATAATATGGTAAAAATTCGATATTAAATAATATCAATTTAATACCAGGAAACTAGCACATTAAAAGAATCAGAAGGTTCAGGAAAAAAATTTTCGAGATCCTAAGAAGATTATAGTACTTGTGTATATATATATGGTCAATCTT
>NC_068982.1:106563075-106565307 GCF_001194135.2 Octopus bimaculoides
GTATGTATGTATGTATGTATGTATGTATGTATGTGTGCAGATTTGTATGTTCTGTTTCATGTATGTATTCTCATGCATATAATTACAATTCTAGGCATGCTCATGATAAATTTCTGAAACGTTTTACAGATTTTTACAGTTCCAGTGATGAATTGGATCTGTAGTTTTCGAATTAGCTTTCTCCTTTCTGCTTTTGAGAAGCTTAATTTCTCAAGATTGGTATTTAGGCAATGTGTTACGTATCCCAGGACCCCAATATGCATGTATGTATGTAAGCATGCATATATGCATGCATACATGTATGAATGAATACATGCATATATGTATTTATGTATGTATGTTATGTGTAAGATAACTGCCTAAAACCAAACTTGGAGAACGACAATTTAAAATTAAATTAAGTATTGTAGACAAAAGGAGGGATTCTACTGAATAGAGGCATTACTCTGATGATTTGGAAAGAAGCACAAGTCTTTGTTAATGTCATCATCTGATTAAGCGTCTATATTACATGACATATGTGTGTGGTTTAGAAGCTGGCTTTGTAAGCAGGTGGCTTGGGGTTTAGCCCCACTGCGCGGCACCCTGGGCAAGTGTTCTCTGATATAGGCCTGTGCCCACCAATGTCTTGTGAGGGAATTTGGTAAATGGAAACTTTGAGAAAGTCTGTCGTATATGTGTGTGTGTGTGTCAGAGAAAGAGAGTGTGTGTGTGTACGTGTGTATGAAAGAGAGAGAGAGAGAGAGAGCGTGTGTGTGTGTGTGTATTTCCCCTTTACCATCGCTTGACAACCGGCGTTGGTTTGTTTTCATGTCTTAAACATAGCGGTTCGGCAAAAGAATCCTACAGGATAAGTATCAGACTTTAAAAATAACTTCTGGGACCCATTTGTTCGACTAAATCATTGAAGGTGTGAACTGACCAGCTAGTGGAGCTAGAAGTATTAGGGACGCCCTTTTCTGGCTCCTTTCCAATAGCTGCCTGAACAGTGCCCACGCTAAATATGGCTGCTCAATAGCAGGGATTTCAGCGAAATTGTTCTCATTGCTAAGATCTTTCTTCAGGCTAAATCCTTTGCCGGTCGATTAACGTGATGGTTAGTTAGTAACTACGTGCTTCCAGTACACAAACAAACACACACACACACACATACTTACACACACAGACAGAGAAACACACACACATACACATCATATGTATGCATGTATGTGTTTATGTGTGTGTACGTGTATGTGTTTATGAATTCATGGATGAATGTTTACGTGTTTCCATGAGTACGTTTACAAGCTGGGCTGGACTGCAGTCTGTGCTAACGGGCGAAGCCAACCGTGAACCTCTGCGTTAATGTTAATGTTCCTTCCCAAAGATTACTTATAGTCAATACATGCTCTAATACATATTTGTGATATCCATCTCGTGTGGTTATTACTAAGCCCTGTTTATCATCATAGTCTTAAAGAATGCGTTCGATATAAGAACTGAACTACGATGTACATAACACTGTTGTTATCTTCTGTTGTTGGAGATCACAAGGAAAGCAGTGAGTTTGATAGGATGATGTCAGTGAGAGATTAAGGAGTTAAGTCCCCTCCCACTATCGTCGACATTATCACCAGCAGAAACAGATTCGGTCAGAGCAAGGCAGTTTTACATAGGGGACGGGTCAAAATGAAAAGGCAGGCTTACACACAAATAGACAGAGTGAGTGGTGAGTGAGAGAAAGTGTGAGCAAGAAGGATGAATGATGAACGAGAAAGAGGGGGAGGGAAATAAGTGGGGCGGAGATTTATGGAAATCTACGTTTATTCGCTAAGCTGTGTTCACTGTGAAAGGAGACTGTGATGTTAGTTCTTTGGTTAAGCCTATAAAGAGATAATACACGCGAGCACACACACACACACACACACACACACACACACACACATACACACACACATACACGCACGCACAAGCGCGCGCATGCATACATAAACATTCATATGCGCACATACACATACGCACACCATTATAAAACACATGGTGACATAGACACATTAGACGTAGTCTCACGTGCACGTTGGCTCCCATATACAGACATACATGCATACATGCATACATACATAAACACACACATAGATACACACACATACACACACACACGTACGTACATACATACATATATACATTCATACATACATACATGTGTGTGTGGGTATGCGTAAATACATATCTGCCCGTGTGTGTGTATATACG
>NC_068982.1:106565884-106566512 GCF_001194135.2 Octopus bimaculoides
TATATATATATATATATATATATATATATACTCGTATCTACACATGTATATATATACGCATATACGCACACATACATATACTCATTAACATTTATATGTATATTACTGTATATATTTATATGTACAGACATCGTATCTCTACATATGTACATACATACATACTAAAAGATAAGACATACGAACATACTCGTGCACTTTTACATGCACATTCACACACTCTTCCGCGCATACATATGCACATCCACGCATAAGTCTAACACACACGCATACAGTCTTAAGCAGTCACAAACAATCATAGACAGAAACACACATTCTTAGTCGCTCAAAAGAAGGAGGCAGTCTTTGTCGATATACAGTAGGATACCCACATAACTATATTAAAGGTTTGCTGGATTGATGAATGGATGGATTGATGGATTTATGGATTGCTTGGGGGAAACGGGTGTTTGGGGAGGGGGTGTCGTTAGATTGGTAGGTGGGTGGGTGGGTGTGTTGGTTAGATTAATCAGAGAAAAGGAGTGATCAATAAAGTCGATTCTCAGAAAGTAAATCGATTCATTGGGAGGTGGTACATAGTTGCATGCATACACAGATACGTACATACATACGTATGAGTGTGTGTGCATAT
>NC_068982.1:106568258-106571913 GCF_001194135.2 Octopus bimaculoides
AGAGAGAGAGACAGACAGACAGACAGACAGAGACAGACAGACAGACAGATAGATAGATAGATAGATAGATAGATAGATAGATAGATAGATAGATAGATAGATAGATAGCAGAAAGAGGCGGCGATATGAACATGTGTATGAACCACTGGTTACTTAGTAAATGTGCATTTGATTAGATAGACAGGTTAATGGCTAAGTGAAGAGATAAATGGTACTTGAGAGAAAGTGACGTCAGCAATTCGAAATTGCATGTTGATGAGAATGTATCAAAATAGTTGTCAAGCGATTTGATGGAATAAATGCGTGATTAGAGATTAAGCAGCAAGTATTAAGGATTAAGTAGTAGGGATCAGAGATCAGGGGTCAATAATCAATCAACAATTAATGATTGATTAACAGATCAACAGAGCAAGATGAGAAAAACATCGAAGAATTGTTTTAATAACGGTTCCTTAGATAAACATAAAGACTTGGATCGGTTTAAAACCGAACGATTTGATAAGCTGATGCGTTCGTGTTTCTTTTTCTATTTATTCATTTATTTATTATTCATTCTATATTTATTTATTTATTTATTTATTTTTCTTTCTTCTGATGTATTAGCGACATGGCGTGAAGACGGTGGCTTCGTGGTTAAGGTGGTGGGGGTACGACTATGAGATCGTGAGTTCGTTATCTGGACCAGGTAGTGCGTTGTCCTTGAGCAAGGCACTGCATTTTGTGTTCCTCTAGTTAACTCAGCTGAAAATGAGTACCAACCGACAACTCATACAGTCCTTTCCCTCTCTCTCCCTTTTCTCTCTTTCTCTCCCTCTTTCTCTCTTTCTCTCCCTCCCTCTCCTTCTCCTCCTTCTCCTCCAGCTTCTACACCCTCTATGTTCCCCTGGGTCAAGTGCGAGTGGACTGAGAGGGAGTCTATCTCTGCTCTTACACAGGCACATAAAACAGGCACAGCGAGAGAGTGGTACTAGCTAGCAGGTCATACATGCGAGTCACGGCTAACCTTAGTATTTACAAACATGGCTGCATAGTTAAGGAATTCATCTCGTAAGTGCATGGTTTCAGGTTCGATCTCACAGCACAATACCTTGTATTGTTTCCTTCTACCGTAGCCTCGGATTTATCAAAACCTTGTGAGTGAAATTTAATAATCGAAACCTGTAGGAAATCCATCGCAGAGGCTGTGTCTGTCCTTAGAGGGCACCCGTCATCTTGATTAATACCATCATCTGACCCTGGAATGCCCTTAGCGAAGTGTAATCGGTTGTAACATTCAAGTTAGGTCTCCGGACAGCTGATAACTTTTTCTCTATTCCTCATCAGTCGGTGTTGCTACTATTCACCTGGGTTAGCCATTACAGCCTCGACAGAATTGGAATTGCTAACATTAAATAAATAGACAGATTCAAAATCTAGTACTAGAACTATGCCGTATGAATGAATGTGGCTCGGATAAAAGGTTACCTTAGCATTTGCTGCGAGTCGAATGAAATATAAAAGGCTACAGACTTCTATGTCTCCTTTTTATCCTTTATTTCTCACTTGCCTCAGTCATTGAACTGCGGCCATGCTAGGACATCACCTTGAGGGGTTTTAATCGAAAGAATCGATCCCAGTACTTTTTTAAAAAGCTTTATACTTATTCTATCGGTTTCTTTTGCCGAACTGCTAAAATACGGGGCGTGAACAAATCAACACCGGTTATCGAGCGAAGGTGAAAGACAAGCACAAACGCAAAGACACATACTTTCTGCCAATATGCGAAATCTAATACAAAATAGGGGCATTTTAATTCTTTTAAACTTTTCTTTGCATTTACTAAAAAGAAGCTTCATTATTGAATATCAATTTCCAGCTCTTTACGGTCTGTGTTCAAATCCAGGTGAGGTCATCTTTACCTGTCATCCTTTGATGGTTGACAGAATAAAGCAGGAATCAAGAACATTGATGATATCGACTAAACCCCTCCCCTCAAAACTGCCTGTCTTGTGCCTCAGTTAGAAACAACTACTGAATATATGGTTCTCCATTGGTTACGACGAAGGTAATAGTCGATCCGATCAACGAAACAGCTTATTCGTGAAATTAACATGCAAGTGGCTGAGAACTCCACAGACACGCATACCTTTAATGTAGTTCACAGGAAGATTCAGCGTGACACAGAATATGACAGACCGTTTGAAATATACGTACTACCCTTTTTTGCCAGCTGAGTGGACTAGAGCAACATGAAATAAAGTGTCTTACTCAAGGACACAAAGCGTCACCGGGGATCGAACTCTCGATCGTGAGCCGAATACCCTAACCACTAAACCACGCGCCTTTACAATTACTTAACATCAATAATGAGTGTCGACTTTAGACTTTTGTATCTAAAGTGGACACAAAATGAATGAGGATAGCTAGACTTGAATCAAGCGGGATTTGAGCTCAAAACTCAGCGACCCAATAAGCATAAAATCTATCGAGCTATAGTTAAAGTCCAGTCGCAGGTATTATAGCAATATAATGAAGCTTCAGTAATGTGGGTCTTGTACCTATGTTAGCAATAAAGTGGGACTTCTCTCTGCGTTATATTAATTATACTCGGATTAAGGATTTAATAATAAATAAAAAATAATCTAGTTAAAAATTATCAAGGATTGTATTTACGTAATAGCGGAAAATAAAATCGTTTTTAATCCTTTCGGGCAGATTCTGTTAGAGATTTTTAGATCCATAAAGACATGTTGGTTTAGAAGGTTGATGTGTGTGTGTGTGTATACTAATGCCTATCGAGTTATTCCCCTATATAATCTCTCTCTCACACATTTTCTCTGCATGTGTGTATACACACGTACACAAACTCATACACACATACAAGGAGCGATGGGTAAATTGTTGCCATTTTATATTTCTAATTTCGCGCATGCGCATTGTTTGTTTTTGTTGGGGTGCCAATCTGAGGACAATGCAGAGGATTCGAAAAGAGTTGGGTGAGTCTAATGGTGATTACGAAGGTACAGCAGCGGGGAAAACTCACTCTGATCGTTCTAAAAAGAAAAGAACTCCTGAATTTTTTGGTGAGATCCAGGCCATGATTGACAACAATCCCTCCAAGTCAATCAGGTCTATCGCCAGGGAGTGTCTGAGTTTCTTATCAAGCAGGTGGTGCATGAAAATATTCAGTATTCCTCAAACAAGATGAGAAAGGGCCAATTTTTATCCCAAGCCATCAAGGACAAGAGAAAAGGCCACACTATGAAGTTTTTGAACCAACTCAAGCATCTCTTCCAACCGAGCATGCTTTGGTTTTTCTCACATGAGAAAAATTTCTGCCAGGATCAGATGGTGAACACACAGAACCACTGTTGGCTGAGGGGTCCCCAAAACATGCACCGAGAGGGATAAAACTCAAGCATCCAGTCAACATCATGGTGTTTGGAGTGAACACTAGTGATAGAGACATATAGCCTACTTTCACCAACTTAAACAAGGAGACCGCCCAGAAGAGTTGCAGGTGATTCCGAAGTCGTCTGGAGGCCGTGGTTGAAGTGAATGGCGATTTTATTGAATAAATTTACTCTCTAGTATTTCAAGATATTTTTATGTAATTTTGGTAAATATATTTGTTAAAATGAGATGTCAGTGTTATTTTCATTTTTACGTAATTTAG
>NC_068982.1:106572263-106572859 GCF_001194135.2 Octopus bimaculoides
CACAGAATGAAACAAGGATATATATATATATATAGTCCACAGATGAGATCCTGAGAGTCTCAGTATAGAAGACATTTAGTAGTGCTCAAAAAGATTCAAACTTGAACTCCGATCTCTTTACAGGGGATTAATTCCACAATGTAAAGAAAGGTTATAAGAAGGATCAAGTTGAGCGGGTATAGAGGCAATTATGCGGGTAAACAAATTAGATACATTAAATATATCAAATATACTAGATATAATAGTTTGGATATGAAATACAAAATATGAATATGATGAACATCTCTCCATTAAGATCTGAAGCGTAAGACCTTCTCTACTCTGATGACGGAGGCTCGTTTTATCCAATGTTAATTGCATCCAAACGGCTGCATATTGTGATGAACCACATTTACCAGCATTATTATGGAAACAGCTGTTTGACTTATAACACCTCTCTTCCACCCCTTTAATTTTTTTCTGTCGTTTGTACTCTGGGTAAGTTGGACCTATTTATATAAGTATATATTTATACTTAAAAATTCATCATCTGAAAGTTTCCACCTTTTGCTTCCTCTCGTTTTACATATATATATATATATATATATATATATATA
>NC_068982.1:106573329-106574174 GCF_001194135.2 Octopus bimaculoides
ATATATAGCCTGGTGTTGCCATCCGGTTTCACCAGTCCTCAGTCAAATCGTCCAACCCAAGCTAGCATGGAAGGCGGACGTTAAACGATGATGATGATGATGATGATATATATATATATATACGTATATTTTGTATTTCATACCCAAACTAATATATTTAATATATTTAACGTATCTAATTTGTTTATCTGCATAATTGCATATATATATATATCAGTAGTTACAAAATCACAAAAAAAAATAACAACAAAACGGTAGTTAATGCTGTTAGGTTAATGCTCAAGGAAGTAAAAATAGTTATAGAGTAAAATTATAACATTTCGGACGTAGTCCTTCGTCGGAGTCTTGAAGAATATCCAGGAGAGACTAGGAAGAGAAAGAAGAGAGGAAAGTAGACAAAAATGAAGAGTCAAGAAAAAACGCACATCGATTAAGTTCACCTGTGCCTACATGCGTGATAAAGCTATAGATAATGGCATGTAAATATTGGGTTGAAAAACTCTTTTGGACAGAAACAGTCGAATATTGAACCCAACATTTTACGTGCTGTTATAGCTTCATCATGGCGACGAGCTGGCAGAATCGTTATCACGCTGGAAATTCTTACCGACGTTTCGTCCGTCTTTACGTTCTGAGTTCAAATTCTGCAGGAGTCGACTTTGCCTTTCATCTTTTCGGAGGTAGATAAATTAAGTACCAGTGAAACACTGGAGTCAATGTAATCGACTAGCCCCCTCCCGCAAATTTCAGACTTTGTGTCTTTAGTAGAAAGAACTATTTATAACCTCATCATCTGCTTCGAAATCCATTATTTCAAAACAGCATTATTTCATGCTTCTAAAATC
>NC_068982.1:106574450-106575378 GCF_001194135.2 Octopus bimaculoides
ATATATATATATATATATATACATACACATGTATATGTATATATATACACACATGTATATATATATATATAAGGATATATATATATGTATGTATGTATGTATGTATGTATGTACGTATGTATGTATGTACGTATGTATGTATGTATGCATGTATGTACGTATGCATGTATGTACTTTCGGTCTCTTCACTATACGGAAATATCACCTTATTGTTATTGTTCCTTGTAAATATTCTAGCCTATTTTCTATTCTATTTCCAAAGAACAGGCGGTCTAGAATACGAACTGCTGACCATAAACCTACGATATGAATACTTAATCGCTCATAAACATACATGAAATTTCAGTGATATTTGCTGGCAAAGGTGGCACTGAGGATATATAAACTGACATTGCGAAATTAGACGTTAGACGCAGGTGAGAGCAGTGGTCATTAGTGAGACAGCAAATAAACCAAATATTAATTATGGTATTCCTAAGTTTTTGTAGAATAATATCGACAGTGAAATAATTATATAATATGATAGCATATACGGTGGCTGGAGTTTATATATTATTATGTGGCTGTGCGAGTGGGGGCATTAAGTAGTCGTAAAAGCTCGAGTTAGAGGAGGCGAAAGAATGAAATAATAAAATAGGAAGTGCGTGTGTATGTGTGTGTGTGCGCGTGCGTATTTGTGTGTTCGTATGTGTATGTAGATATGTGTGTGTTTCGGTGACAGCATTTACTTGTCTGCGTCTAGATGACAGGCAAATTGCGTTGGTCAAGAGGAAAGACAAAATGAGTATAAGAGATAAATGCACTAAGAGCATGATAGGGGAGAATGATTAATGGACAGACAGACAGTTAGATAGATAGATAGATAGATAGATAGATAGATAGATAGATAGATAGATAGATAGATAGATGAACGGAGAACCGGCCGGTC
>NC_068982.1:106575388-106584116 GCF_001194135.2 Octopus bimaculoides
AGAACCGGCCGGTCAAACATGTAGACAAATAATAAAGAGAATCAGTGAGAAGATTTAGAGTGGCTAAAATATATGTACGCTTTCTGTGGATCTTCACACAAGTTACATGCTACTACCGGTGCTTCTAAGATGAAAGAGTTTTGTAGTTTTGGCTTTTATAATCTTTTGTTACGCTTGTTTCCTCAACTGATTGCTGCAGTTATGTGGGTTAGACTGAAGCAACGTCCAGTCGAAATGGACAGAATCAAGTGATATCTGCATCTGCAGCAATCTAGAACAAACGGAAGCTGTAATGAGTCTAATGTGACATCAAAGTGAAACGTGCTAAGTAGGATTGTCGTGCCATTGTTAAAGGCAATTGGTATTTATGATGAGGCATGCAATAACTACTTTCTAGTCTCTGTCGCCCTGTCGCTGAGAATTGTTTAAAAACTTTGTGAATATATATGTGTGTATGTATATGTGTATGATGTACGAAGTGTGTGTGTGTGTGTGTGTGTGTGTGTGTGTGTGTGTGTGTGTGTGTGTGTGTGTGTGTGCGTGCGGGTCAACTGCGCATAAACATACAAACACACACATACATACGCATACACACACATGTACACCCTATCTCTCCCACCCCTCTCCCCCTCTCTCTCTCTCTCTCTCTCTCTCTCTCTCTCTCTCCCGCCATCTTATATATACGTTCTTTCTTTAACTCTTTCACGAGAGAAGATACTGAGTGTTTTCATTGCCTATACCTGTCATACTTATACTATCTTATCTATAAAAAACCTTCAACAGCTTTCTCTATTTTTCACACATATAATCTCTCCTTTTCTCGCAATCATAACAGAAACCGAGCTCAGAAATCCACACAGAAATCGACCACCTTAATCTCTAGTTGCAAACCACATACTGAAAGTTTCCATTTTAAAAATTACAGCAATATTAGTTTTATATGCAGAAATTATATATTTGGTCTATTGAAGACATGAGCAACCTTTTCTGAGAAGCGAGATGAATGAGACACGGATCATCATGAGATGGGCGGCACTGCAAAATAGTTTCAAGGTAACTTTTCGCTAATGCGCCATTCAAGAAAATCCTCCGGGCCAGTTTGTCCATGACTGTTCTATAGTGTATTATTAACTATTGTAGAATTACGCAGCAACATCTCGAAAATGTTGTTGTTGTGCCCAACGAGATGTACAGTGATACTGTGAAAGCGATTTTAATCGACAAAGAAAAATATAGCAAGTTGAAGGAAAAGTGTAATGTTGAACCACCGGGATTCGTGGTGGAGTTCAATGAACCGCCAGTAGTATAACTAAGTGAAATAGAGCCATACATAAGGTATTAAAAAAGAGAATAAATTGTTGTTTAAAAAAAGGAAAAAAATGAGTAAACAAAATGATGCTAATAGTAAAAAAAAACACCGTAAAAGTAAAAGATTATAAACTGAAAGAACGTTCAAATAGTACTGCATGCGAGTGGGGTGCATGCAGCCATTTCATCACCATCGATTTCATTGTACATTTTTCCATTTTTCATTCGTTTTGTGTTTTTTGTCCCCACTGTGGTGTTCTGTCTGTCCTTGTGCTGTCCCTCCTGTGTCATGGCCTAGGTGCCAAATAAAAAGAATTACAGTAGATACTTCAACTCCTCAATGGAACATTGTTTCCACATCTGATACGATGCTGCTGATGTACACAAACATCTTAAACCAGATCCAGAAAAGAGTCACTCAAGTGATTGGTATAAAGTCACTCAAAGTCACACTCCAGTCTCAGATCTGCTGCTTCTGTATTGGGGATGTGTGTGTGTGTGTGTGTGTGTGTGTGTGTGTGTGTGTGTGTGTGTGTGTGTGTGTGTGTGTGTGTGTGTGTGTGTGTGTGTGTGTGTGTGTGTTTATGCTCATATTTATATCCCAACACCACTTAGCGGCTCGGCAAGATACACCGGTAGAATAAGTATCAGGTTTACCATATATGTACTGGGAGTTGATTTCTTTTACTCAACCTTCAAGACGGTGCTCCAGCTTGGCCGCTATCCAATGACTGAAACAAGCAAAGGAAAGTCTGAAATAATTATATCAGACATACCAATGCATGATGTCGACTAACATCAACAGTACGAAACCTTTAGGTATGAGGAAATAATAGCTTTACAACGCACCCTTCTAACACTGGTGTGTATTGAACACTTCGCGGTTTTGCACGGAAACACAAACAAAAAAACATACGTGTGTTTCTATGTGTGTGCTTGTGTGTATGTGTGTATATGTGTATGTGTCAGTGCTCTGTCTGCTTTTCTGAAAAGTCTCTTTAACAATATATTCTGTACATTTAACCTGTATCGCAGACTTTACACACTACACACCCCAGTTCTCTTCCTCCTCCTTTTACTCCTTCCCCGCCTCCTTTTCATCGCCATCACTATCATCATGACGCCATCTTTATAATTATGAGAATTATTAAGACTATTATTGTACTGTCGGTTTCTTTTGTCGTAGTTGTTAAACTTTCAAAACTGTTTTATCAACCACACTGTTAGTGCCCTGATTATTATTAAGTCAGTCCATAGATTAGCGATTGTAGCCATTAACTATAATGCTATTGTCCGGTTTGAAATTAAATTTGCCCAAAATAGGTTTTTCCTATAACTGAACAGGTCACCATATCAACTTTATTATCACCGATATAATTCTTCGCCTTTCCCTCCGCAATTTAATTATACAGCCACATTAATAAAAATGAGCAGCTCGATATAAACTCTTCACTGCTTCGCTTTCGAATCGATCTCCTTGTCAAGAGATAAAAATTAAGTACACAGTAGCATTCATTTGGCCAGGTGTTTAAGGCAGTATGTTTTACGAGAGGAATAAATGTGAAGTGATGTTCTCTTTTTTTATTTATTGAAGGTAGTAACTAGAAGTGAAACAGCTTCAGCCGGAAATCGAAACCGTAACACTAAGTTCAGTACGCCAGCTCTTACTTAGTTGCAAAGTGTAGAGTTTTGTGGAACATCGAAAACGGGAGATTGTAACATGGGAGGTTGCGGATTTACCAGTGTATATTAAGTAAAATAGTAAAACTTAACCTTTGCATCTAGGGTGAAAACTCTGAACGTGTTTCGAACTTTTTAAAACCTTCTCGGCAAAGCCTATATCACTGCAGGCAGCCGAAACATTAGATATAGGATTTTGTGGGAAAATATTTCTCTGTAAGTAAATAGTTTCACACAAGCACGCATGTACACACACATACACATGCTGCTCAGTGGTATAGCAAACAAGTAAAATAACTGCATGCATTTGTGTTAAAGTATTCAAACACAGATCTTGAATATCAGAAAGAAAAATGAAGTCAGGAACAAACTCATCCTAGAGAAATCCATGTATAGAGAGATTTACTTCTAGAAAAAAGTTGCCAAGAATTAGGCCCAGTAGAATTTAATAAATTACAAAAAGTGAGTCAGATTAATCTAATAGCATCAATTTAGACAATTCGAGTAGGTGGTGATGTAGTGATTGACGTGCGCAAAAAATCCTAGATGCATTGAAATTTACCATTGAGTTGGGGAAAATAAACAAAAACTTCCTGGAATTTGTTAGAGATCCACAAAGAAAAAGGAAGATAATTTCAAGAAATTAAGAATGAATTTTACAAGAAATTGAATTTTCATAATTAGTGAGGAAATTCTCATGTTCGTTAGCAAACAGCATGACGACTACGGGGATGTTTCGATTTTATTAAGCCTCATCAACGATCATGGGTTTTGTTTTTTCACGTCTGTTTCGATCAGTAAACAGAGATTTTTGCGAGTAGAAAATATCTACGAAGTTTATTTTGACTAATATAATTTGCAAAATTACCAGAAGTTATCTAAGGGGAAATTACCATGAATTTAAATCATTCAGTTAAATAGCAATTACCGAATAAATATGTATGTATGTATGTATGTATGTATGTATGTACGTACGTACAAACAGATAGATAGATAGATAGATAGATAGATAGATAGATAGATAGATAGATAGATAGATAGATAGATAGATAGACAGACAGACAGATAGATAGATAGATAGATAGATAGATAGATAGATAGATAGATAGATAGATAGATAGATAGATAGATAGATACTTTCGGAGCACTCCCTTGAAAGATTTAGATGATCAAATGAACCCCAGTATTAATTTTAAGTTTTCTACTTAAAATCGGTCTGCCAAAATCGGCTCGCCAACTTGATTCATAAGGCATTGGTTGGCCTGACTAAAATGAGCTAAGAGAAATAACTCAAAGTGAGCAGTGGCATGTATTTGAACAACATAGATAAATACAAGTATATCAAACACCATACAAGGCCATAAATGTGTTCTACTCTTCTGGTATAAGTCTAAGTACTTTGGTTATTGGAGATATGATTGAACAATCGTCGTGCTGATGACACCTATATAGACAGAAACACGTACCCATTATTTTCTTCTTATCTCCAGACAATAAGTCTGTCCTTTTTCTTTAATGACATGTCAAGTTTGGAGAATTTTGTTATTCATACTTGAGATTTGGTACTCATGAAACGTTCTGTAGAGGCGGAGATAATTTTAATAAATCAAGAATTTGTGTTGTATGATATTTGTTATACCTGTATTTGTAGATAGACAGACAGGCAGGCAGACAGACAGGCAGACAGACAGACAGAGAGTGTGAGTGAATAAATGAAACAGCAGAGTGACGGATTAAATGCTTTCTGAAGCAATCTGAAACGGTCAGGTTCTTAGTTCAACTCCTGCTGAAGCTGGGAAAGGCTTTCATCTCCAAGAGTTAAACTGCATAACTGTCCTCTAAGAGAGATAGAGAGTGAGAGAGAGAGAGAGAGAGAGAGAGAGAGATAGAGACAGACAGACAGACAGACAGACAGACAGACAGACAGACAGAGTGTGTGTGTGTGTGTGTGTGTGTGTGTGTGTGTGTGTGTGTGTGTGTGTGTGTGTGTGTGTGAATTACTTTTCTAGCATTCTTGACAAGATTGATAAGAATGCTAGAGATGTGTAAACGCTGCCGTGTCTGAGTCAAACAACATTTTCACCGGAAAGTTCCGCTTTGCAATTCCAAGACAATGTTACTTGTGAATCGTTATGGAACGTGAATTCAATATGTCTCTGAACTTTTCCGCCATGCATAAATTAGTTCTGCTGTAGAATATGAGAATTTATGTCTTTCTGTCTCTGCAAGTTTATGGTATTGATTCTGTGTCTACCTCCTGTTCTATAGAAGGAGGAGGAGGAAGAGGAGGAAAAAAAGATTGTGAATTGGATGCAGGTTTGTATGGTGCTGGCATTCTTCGTTGTCCCTCGTATATTTTCACATCTATTCTTGAGTATTCTTCCTGTACTTCTTTATATACGTGTATGTCTATCATACATGTATTCATACGTTTATACACACACATAGTACGTGTGTATATGTATATAAAGGAAAATTCTTGTTGGATTGAACGGCAAATTATTGTTTATACTTTTAAGCAAAGTTAAACATGATAATACATGTGTGAAGTATAAAAATTCAGTGGATTCGAGCTCACGTTTCGTAGCTAACGTTATATATGTGTATGCGTGTAAGAGAACACATCCATATCTTAGTATCTCCGACATAACATGAGTGTGGGTGAAATATTCATATTAATTTTGTATACATGACCTCCTTCTCACAGTCTTATTTACCCCTCCCTCTCTCATACACACACACACACACACACACACACACGCATTATATATATATATGATTTTTCAGTTCCATTCTTTGACAAAGGAATCAATGTCGCAACTTCTCTCTTTGGTTAAAATGTAAGAGTCTCGGTCTACCTGCCTGTGAAACAAAAACAAATTATCAAAATGTACACTTCTGCGTCAATATGTGCCTATATGCGTTTATGTATATACATATACATAGTTAAATGGGTATTTGAATATCTGTGTGTGTTTGTGTAAGTGTGTGTGTGTGTGTGTGTGTGTGTGTGTGTGTGTGTGTGTTGTGTTGTCTGCTGACCTAGACATGATTTGCACTTTGAGAAACCATTCTATGCACAATTCCTTTTCAGTTGACGTGCATTTAAGCGCGAAAGAATTGTGCCTGTATATTCAGCATATATTTGAAATATATTGGATTCTTACATGCTTATACATATTACATGATTTAAATATGAGCATATCTGAGTGAGCGTTCGCGCACACACATTATATATACTTGTGTGTGTGTGTGTGTGTGTTTGCGCGCGCGTGCAAATATAAGCACAAACACAAAAATATGACTAGGAAATACACACAAATAAATATATGCGTATATGGGAGGTGTGATAAAATATATGTAAGTATTTGTATGAATCTAAATACATCATTTCTTAAATCGGCTCGGGGCTACAGATTCACAAAGACAGTTTATTGTCGATTATCATTGACGCAGTACATGTCTGGTATTCCTTTTATCGACTACGTAGCAAGAAGGGTGAATCATTTCTGCTGGCATTTAAACACAAATCGTGAAATATAACAGCAAAAATAAATGTTACAAGATATTTGTAATGGCTCTGTTTCATTTTTGCCAGCCCAGCATTTTTATGAGTCTCTGCGAATTGAATCAGTGTCCTAGTTTCAATTCCTGGTTTTTTGAGCGACTTCACGTTTGTTGTTGAGGCCAATTGTTATGACTTCAACATCATCATAGTTTGTTATGACTTCAATATCATCATAGTCTTGAGTTTTATATTTTGTTCAAACATATTCGTAACTCGGACACATTATTCGAAAACATGTACTCTTGAAAATGCTCTTCAAACAAGAATGCATTTCTAATACAAATGAACTTTAAATGTTTTAGTCATATACAGATCGTTTTTTTTTTAATGGAGGCGCGTGGCTTAGTGGTTAGGGTGTTGGACTCATGATGTAGATAATCCCGAATCAAATAGACTCATAGGGCCAGTTTCCATAACGTGTATATTCCCCACCTGGACAGGATGCCAGTCCTTCGCAGAATTCCTCGTTTTTGCCAATCAAGTGAATTGGAGCAGCATGAAATGAAGTAAGATTATGGTTTCGATTCCTGGACCGGGTGGCGCGTTGCGTTCTTGAGCAAAACGTTTCATTTCACGTTGTTCGAATTCACTCAACTAGCAAAAAATGAGTAATCCTGCGATGGGCCGGCGTCGTGTCCAGGCAGGGAATATACACGTCACGGAAACTGAGAAACCGGCCTTGTGAGTCTATGTGACTTGGGAAGGATCTTTATCTACATATACGTTACTCTGTGCAAATCAAGATGTTACTTACCCTCCTTCAACTACCAGGTACAGCATCACTGAGTGGTTAAAAAGTTCGGTTCGATCTTACTACTTGGCATGTTCTGTAAATGTGTGAGGGTTTTTAAAAATTATTTATTTATTCATTTATTGCATATATAGGGCTGTGAATGGTTAAGAAACTTGCAATGCAAGCACATAGTTTCGAGTTCAGTCCCTCTTTTCGGCACTTTGGGCAAGTGTCTTTCTATGATAGCCCCAGTACAACCAATGCCTCTTGAGTCACTTTAATAGATGGAAACTGCATGTGTAAGCCTGTTGTACATGTGTGGGTGTGTGTGTATCTTTGTGTGTGTCTTCCACCACTACTTGTCTACCGGTATTGGTACTTATGGTTCGACAAAAGGGAGATGAATATGTACCAGGCTTTAAAAATGAAAAACAAGTACTGTAGTCGATTTATTTAACTAAAACTCTTCAAAACGGTACCCCGGCATGGCCGTAGTCCGATGACTGAAACAAGTAACATACACATACACACATTCATGTATGTATGTATGTATGTATGTATGAAATAGAGTTGACAGAACCTGTGCAGAAGCCCATCGATGTATTTGTAACTGAAAAGCTACAGCTTTTCACAGAACTTGTCCAACTGACTCTAAGAATTATGCTGTCTGTAACAGGCTTAATCATTTATGCGTTAATTCGGGCCCAAGTTATGCAGTTGATTGAACAATGAACCCACTGTACATTTCGATTTGGGGTAGCAAAGTTTAATCAAGCTCTTCAAACAGAGCTCCACATATTTAGATATTCCATGGAACTGTATTTCAATTAAATTCTGCAGTCTTGAGTTATAGGCTTATCACAACGTTCATTTTAACACCCACCATCAGCTTTCAGGGACGAGCGTTGACTGTGATGGACATTACCTTACACCACTTAGCGTATTCTGGAAGATAAAATACAGTATCTTCGCCATTGATAACTGAATTAAAATCTGGTGTGGGGAGAATGAACAAAAATTACTGACATTACAAAATTACTGATATTACAATAAATAATAATGAGTTCACATACCAACATAGTGGCCGTGTATGATTGTTTTGTTTTTTTTTTCTTGTATAATATAGCTATAGCTTTTTTTTTTTTTTTTAACTGGCCGCAAGGGAAAGAAGTCGGCAGAAGCAAGATTTGATCTCAGAATGTAAGACAATGAAACCAAATGCTACAAAATATTTTGTCTGGTGCTCTGTAATTTCGAAAATAATCGCTGTCCTTAAACGAAATTGGTAATAATAAGCATATTTCAAAAATGTTCTTTACACAAAAGTTATGCTTCAGACATGTTATTCAAGCATAAATACATTTCAGATTTGTTCATTTTGTGTTTTTCTTTTTTTTTTGTTTACAAGTACAGACGTGTTTTAAACACATATATATTTC
>NC_068982.1:106584196-106588379 GCF_001194135.2 Octopus bimaculoides
AAAGATATTCCTCGTACATTCTTTAAACATAGTCAGATTTTTCAAAGATGCTTTTTGCAGTAAAGAACAAACCTTCAAAAGACAACAAAATATTTTTTTATATAAAAGATATAAAAATAAAAGGAAAAAAAAAACACCCGTGAGAAAATTGTTCGATTCAATGTATTTGGCAAATCATAAATTTAAATAGAATAAAATAGAATGAAATAGAAAGAAAAAAAAAGAAATTTAATGAAATTTAACAGATATAAAACATTCAGCGTGCGTATGTGCATTCAGAGAGCTATGAATCACTGCAGTGAAAGGATAAGGTTTTTGCACATTGCTTACCCATTGTGCATCACCACAGTTGGTTTGGCAACGATTCCAATGGTTGCAGTTCAAGTAATATATCGACGCTACTGCTGACCTGGCTTGTCAATCATCGGATCAATAGATGAGAAAAGCAGAGAATAGCACAGTTTTTCCTGTAGCCAGAGCGATTTCCTATCAGAAGCAAGCCGCCAGAACCGGATATAAACGATGGCCTTTTCAGAGACCTCCTATAGAAAATGGTCTACTAAATATTGTGTCCCGTTTTCTATGGAAGCAAAACCAAAGCAATATCGAAACGACTGCAATGTTCGCCGATCATTCTATACATACAGTAGCACTCGCATGAACAGACTAAATGAAAATAAAGCGAGCTACAAATAATACACACTACAGATCTATATAACGTTAGAAAAGTTGAAGCGGTGGTGTATAAAAAAAAGTGTTTACCAATTCAAGAGTGGGAGGTGAGAGAGAGAGAGAGAGAGTGTGTGTGTGAAAGAAAGAGGGAGAGAAAGGAAAGTTGTTGGATGATAGTGGAGTAGAGAAAGGAAATCAGAAGAGAATTGAAGAGGAGGAGTAGGAAGAGAAAAAAGAAAACGAATGAAATATTTTCATTCACACGCGAATAGCTTTTATTCAGATATCTTTATTTCGCATAGGTGAAAATAATGATGTTAATAATGATGATGATCCTCATTCATCTCGCTCTTGATCATCATCATCATCATCATCATCATCACCAATATCAACATCACTATCACAATCAACAGTGTTATTATTATCGTTACCTAGTTGGAGGTGTTATTACCATTTTTACTTGCAGTGTTTAGTTACTCTACGCTTTGAGTTCAAATCTTTCCAAAGTGTATATATATATATATATATGCTTCGTAGTAAAGTTTGTAGACCACATTTTTACTTCCAAATGATATGACCTTTTTCTTCAGTTGCAAATCATTATTATTAGACAGTAAAAGTAATTACTTTAATCATTTACCTTTTCTGTGCTAATTAAATAACTTCTCATTAATTCTGAATAAACAATGGTCTTAACAATAGTACTCAGGTACAATATTTGTATATAACT
Source organism: Octopus bimaculoides (assembly GCF_001194135.2). Classification (NCBI taxonomy): domain Eukaryota; kingdom Metazoa; phylum Mollusca; class Cephalopoda; order Octopoda; family Octopodidae; genus Octopus; species Octopus bimaculoides. The sequence goes on from NC_068982.1 coordinate 106,585,599, forward strand.
TGGCAATAGTTGCACCAATATTTTGCGGGTGTACTAAGGCGGCAATCTGACAGAAACGTTAACTTGCCAGGTAAAATGCTGAGCGGCATTTCGTGTGCCCTTACCTTCGAAGTTCAAATTCCGCCGAGGTCGACTTTGCCTTCCATCCCATCGGAATCGATTAAATAAGTACCAGTTGAACGCTTATATAGATATAATCGACTAATCTCTTCCCCTGAAATTGATATCCTTGTGCCAAAATTTGAAGCCTATATTTTGTGTATGCACGGGTTATACTCAGCAATTTAATTTGTGTGACATATACTTATGGGGCAAGCGTTTGAAACTGATATGTTAATCCTAATTGAGATTTACAAAGGGCTATTATTACAATTAGAATTACTTACACTTTCATTAACAACCTACTATTCCAGTATTTTTAGCCACATGTTTAATTTACATCGTCATTATTATCATCAACACCACCAAACATGAATATAATATAAAACGTAATATTCAAGTTCGGTGGCACAAGTAAATTTTAATTTAAAAGATTTCATTTGTCCGGCCGTTAAGAATGATGGCAGGTTTCTTGTTTCAGTAAAGAGAAACTGAGGAAGGAATATGGTGCCAACTCTTAAAGGGGCACTGATTTGGCACATCGAACCATTACGTGGCGTATGCGTAAATTTAAAACTCGTATTTGTGCCTCCACCATCGCATTCATATTCCATTGCATGTACCAGACTACTGCCGTTGCCCTCTTTCCGATACCATGCTTCCTAACCCTAACCCTAACCCTTACATAAATACTGGATAAACTCCAACGATACGCTATGTTACACGCAGCATAGTAAGTACGCCATTTTCTAAAAGCGTTCACGACATACTACTGCGTTGATGTTCAATTGCAGGGAATTATTGATTAGCCGGTTGGACCATATCTTTGGACCCCAATGTCCAAAAGGGCATGAAATCACTGACAAAAATAAATATAGGCGTAGGAGTGGGTGTGTGGTAAGTAGCTTGCTTACCAACCACATGGTTCCGAGTTCAGTCCTACTGCGTGGCACCTTGGGCAAGTGTCTTCTACTATAGCCTCGGGCCGACCAAAGCCTTGTGAGTGGATTTGGTAGACCGAAACTGAAAGAAGCCCGTCGTATATATATATATATATATATATATATATATATATATATATGTATGTATGTGTGTGTATGTCTTTGTGTCTGTCCTCCCAACATCGCTTGACAACCGATGCTGGTGTGTTTACGCCCGCGTAACTAGCGGTTCGGCAAAAGAGACCGATGGAATAAGTACTAGACTTACAAAGAATAAGTCCTGGGGTCGATTTGCTCGACTAAAGGCGGTGCTCCAGCATGGCCACAGTCAAATGACTGAAACAAGTAAAAGAGAGTAAAGAGTATAGAGTATTTCAATCTTTATTATTAGGAACTTGTGAAAGGAAAATGAATGGGAAGACTAATTTTCGGATATGCATTAAACTTGTAGATTTTCAGCTTCGCACTTTGTCTTGCAACAACTAGAGCATATAGCAGAGAAATACACAATGAGTAATTGTTGATACGAACACGTGGAGCAGTTTGAAAATAATATGAGTCTAACTCATATTGATAAAGCTTTTGCCAGGAAACGCGTTGAATGTTCATTGCTTTCGGAATTAAAAATTCTTGAGGTCCAGTTAAGTGTCTCTTAATAGTTTTAGTTTTCCTTCAATATTTTTTCAAATTCCCTATTTTTCTCTTTCTCTCTTCCCCCTCTCCTTTATCACAGTCGCAATCTCTCTATCTCTCTATCTCTCTCTCTCTCTCTCTCTCTCTCTCTCTCTCTCTCTCTCTCTCTCTCCGAATAACAGGCGCTGGTTTCAGTCCTTATTGTGAATGCAAGATGTTAAAGGCCTTTTGGGGTTTCGGCAGACGTGATGACGGTGACGACGACGACGACGACGACGACGATGATGATGATGATGATGATGAGGATGATGATGCATTTACTGACAGAGTGTATTAAATAAGCTAAAAAGAACGGAAAGGTGGTTCTAGTCGTGTTTGTTTCTGCTTCGTACAGCAAGCTCTATTGACCCACTGACGCTGAGTGTATGCTTATTAACTTTTAAACGGCGAACACCATCAACTGATGTTTCAAAATTTTATATGAATACTGCCAGTATGAAACGAAAGTGAATATTTTACGGCACTTTCGTTAGTGAGATTGTAAATATTATTGTGCGAGAGACTAACAATTATAATAATTTTTGTTCTTATTTAAAGTGAAAATAGTTTTAAAAATTATCCTTAAGAAAAAGAAATATTCTAATTTTTGTATTTTGTCCGTTTGGCATGCTTTCGTGTAAACCCTTACCCACCGCTTAAGAGTTAAATGTACGTATGTGAACTTACCCACAAATGTACATACACACGTTATCTCAGTTCCTGGATCTTTTTTAAAACGGGGGCCACATTTTTCATTAACGAAACACTTTGAAACTTGGAACACTGGTAGAATGTGTCATATAAAACATCTTTTTCTCTTAGTCTTCTTTAAAAAAAAGGAAATCCATAAATTATTCCATGTTAAAGTTGTCGTATTTCTGTAATTTCAACCAATCACTGACGTCCATTCAGCCGATATACATTAAGTGCCGACTACATAAACAAACGATTCTGAAACAGTTAACCCTAACCCTAACCCTAACTCTAACCCTAACCCTAACCCTAGGGTTAGGGTTAGGGTTAGGGTTAGGGTTAAAGCAAATTTAAAATGAAAAAAGCAAATAAAACG
>NC_068982.1:106589437-106590538 GCF_001194135.2 Octopus bimaculoides
ATATATATATATATATATATATACAGAGTGTCCACAAAGTTTGGGTACATGGAGTAAATAAAATCATAACATAAACAATTAAATATACGAAATAATAATTTCTTAAAGTATGTATTAATCCCTATGTATCGAGATTTTGTGGACTCCCTGTATGTATGTATGTATGTATGTATGTATGTATATTCTAAAGAGATTGGTGTTTGTCTGCGTCGACATGATTCGTATTAGTAAAATCGACAAAAAGAGTACAGTGCCGAGGACAGTGGAAAATTAAACGTTTCGTACAATGCTCATCTTCAAGGAAAAGTTAACAGGAATAATTAATCTTGCCAACTTTTCCTTTTGAGTTACTTCATCTCTCTGTAAGACAAACGCAAGAAGATAATTTTGATAAGATGGTCATTACCAAAAGAAACTACTCGAACTGTTGTCGAATTCGTCTTGCAATTACAGCCTTCTGGTCTAATTATATACTTCGTCCTTCAGATTTAGCCACAGAGTGTTTTTACTTGTCGAACATATTAAATATGCAAACGTCTTAACAATTCATATATATGATTTTTGTGTATGTCTGCGTATGTATGTGTAAGGTATATAATATAATTTCAAATTTTCGCACAAGGTCAGAAGTTTCGAAGGAAGTGGTACTCATTTTATCGATCCCAGGAGGATGAAAGGCAAGGTCCACCTCGGTAGAATTTGAACTCCGAACTTAAAGACAAATGAAATGCACTAAGCAATTTTTCTGGCATGCTAACGATTCTGCCAGTTCGCTGTCTTTGTAAGGTGTATAATCCTTTCTAGTATAACAAGCCTGGAATTTTGGTGGAGGGGACTAGTCGATTAGATCGACCCCAATATTTCACACGTACTTAATTCATCGACCCCGAAAGGATGAAAGGCAAAAACGATTTTGGCGGAATTTGAACTCAGAGCGTAAAAACGGGCGAAATACCACTAAGCAATTTCCCCGGTGTGCTAACGATTCGGCCAGCTCGCTGCCTTTGTAGGGCGCATAATATAAACAAGATAATTCAATATCGCGTTCAGTAACTGAAGGTGGAGATACATTAAAACGTTTTTCTTTTTTCTTTTTTTGTT
>NC_068982.1:106596994-106603751 GCF_001194135.2 Octopus bimaculoides
CTTGTTTGTCCCCTCTATGTTTAGCCCCTTGTTGGCAATAAAGAAATAAGAAATGTTAGCACGTTCTGAGTAAAAATTCCGCCGAGGTTGACTTTGCCTTTCATCCATTCAGGGTCGATAAATTAAGTACCAGTTACGCACTGGGGCCGATGTAATCGACTTAATCCCTTTGTCTGTCCTTGTTTGTCCCCTCTATGTTTAGCCCCTTGTTGGCAATAAAGAAATAAGAAATGTTAGAACGTTCTGAGTAAAAATTCCGCCGAGGTTGACTTTGCCTTTCATCCTTTCGGGGTCGATAAATTAAGTACCAGTTGCGCACTGGAGTCGATCTAATTGACTGGCCCCCTAACCCAAAATTTCGGGCCTTGTGCCTAAAATAGAAAAGAATATTTATTTAAAGACAAAGGAGGCGAACTGGCAGAATCGTTAGCATGCCAGGCAAAATATTCAGTAGCATTTCGTCTGTCTTTACGTTCAAATTCCACCGAGGTCGACTTTGCCTTTCATCCTCTCAGAGTCGATAAAATAAGTACCAGTTGACCACTGGGGTCGATGTAATCGCCTTACACCCTCCCCTGAAATTGCTGGCCTTGTGACAAAATTTGAAACCAGCATTAAATTATTGGCAGCAAGCCACAGAATACATACAGGGTGTCCACAAAGTCTGGGTGCACGGAGTAAATAAAGCCATAACATAAACAATTAAATATTAGAAATAATAATTTCTTAAAGTATGTGATAATCCCCATGTACCCAGACTATAACTACTACACGGAGCAGTTGCCCGGAGGATGGAGTCTCACGGGTGTAGGAGTCTAATGCTAATCTCTATGTGTTGGGGCAGAGAATATAGCGGCTCCCAGTACATCGCTTCGCTCGGAGGGGGCTATAGTGCTGTTGATACGGTCCTGTCACCATTACAACACAACTTTTACTCTACTATTATAAGCACAACATTCTTCATCATCATCTTTATTATCAAAACCATCACCAACACCACTTAAAACTAAGTTCCACATCTATCAACTTGACTGTAGCGAAAGAAGTAGTATGGTGGACTCGCTTGAAAGGGCTAAAGTCAGACACTTACCTCTTTGGTCAAGCCCTCATCAACTTCTTCAAGTTTCACTTGAAGAAGAAGGTGAGGTTGAAGAGGAAAGTGTTGCCTTCTAGCAAGTTTGTTGAAAGGTAGGTGAATGCTGGAAGAATGGTGTGAAAGGACCAGTTCTGAGCATACACCTGTGAAAAATTAAAGAAGGGCTCTTGCCCTGTTGATCAGGCACCCGTGGCTTTTGTGAGTTTTTCCACGAGGACCTTTTAAGTGCCTCCCCTACTGGGAGTTTACCGTTGTTCAATCTTGTTTTTCTATTGTTTACACGAGGAAACCCCATTGTATCGTCCGGTTTTTGTCTCTTAATGTTTTTGAATGTCCTTTAATGTTATTTTATGTAAGCCCTTGTGGCTAATAAAAGAATGAATTATTTCTAATGATTGTTTTGAAGAATGGTCAGTATGAAAGGATCAATTCTGAGTATACACCTGCAAAAATAAAGGGAGAAGGGCCTTGTTGATCAGGTACCCGTGGCTTTTGGGGTTTTTCCACGAGTAACCTTTAAAGCGCTACCCCCTATTGGGAGTTTTATTTTGTTTAATTTTTTATTGTTTTTTATTGTTTGCATACAGAAAACCGTTTGTATCGTCTTGTGTTGTTTTTTATATTGTTGCATGTCCTTTTATGTATATTTATATTAGCCCTTGTGGCCAATAAAAGAAATTATTTCTAACGATTGTACAAGGCGCAGATAGTGCTGTTACTAGTGGGGAGCAGCGAATATAGTAGAAGCGGTGATGTCCGTCTTCGTGGTGATGATAGCGATAGGAGGTTATGTTATGGAGGAAGAAAGGGTAATAGTTGGTGATGGTGATGGTGGTGGTGGTAGTGGTGGTCATAGTTTTAGAAGGCAAATGTGGTGATGGTGACGATGGCAGTGGTGGAGCTGTCTGTGATGATAATGAAGATGATGATAGCTATTGTATCTCTGGTAATTTGTGATGATGATGAATACGTGTGTTGATAATACAAGTAGTAGTAGTAGTAATAGTAGTAGTAGTAGTAGTAGTAGTAGTAGTAGTAGTAGTAGTAGTAGTAGTAGTAGTAATAGTAGTAGTAGTAGTAGTAGTAGTAGTAGTAGTAGTAGTAGTAGTAGTAGTAGTAGTAGTAGTAGTAGTAGTAATAGTAGTAGTAGTAGTAGTAGTAGTAGTAGTAGTAGTAGTAGTAGTAGTAGTGGTGGTGGTGGTGGTGGTGGTGGTAAAAAAGAACGGGAGGAGAGGCAAAGAAGAATCGAGAATTATCTAAAACAAAAATAGAAGACGGCCATACAGACAGACATGCAGACAGACACACAGACAAACATCATGTTAAAGGTTAACAAAAGAGTGACACAAATAATAAAGTGGGTGTGAGGTTTCATGTAGTGGTGGTGTCGGGGGAGTCAGCTACACCCGATGTTACCACGTGTCTTTGTGGTATTGCAATGACACTAATGGTGATTTGTTTCTTCTTGTTGCTGTTTTAGTGGTTATATTTATTGCTGTTGTTGTTGAGGGTGATGATGATGATGATGATGACTACGATGACTACAATAATGATGATGATGATGTTCATACTGTTGTTACAGTTTAACTTGGAAAAAAATATTATGGAAATGAGGAAGGAAAATAAAGGAGAGATTCAGGAAGATAAAACATACAGAAAAAATATAAAAAAATATATATACAACAGCTGATGATTTCCTTGATCCTGTTTCCAGCTTCCAATTAATATTAGGTCTCGTGCCTTATAATCGTTCCCGTAATTTGCATCAGACAGTGGTGTAGAGCAGGAGGTAATCTTTTAAGAGATGGAGAACGCTTCGCAGTTTCGAATCTGTGTTGAAAGCCACCTCATCACTTCACTTACACTGCCAATGTTCTTAGAAAATGGTATGAAAATCTAAACCTCCGGTCCTCCTCCACATACTTGAAGACGGTATTGGTACACGACCTCAAGACTTGTTAAAAATAAACGCCAAATGTCCTTCAGTGCATCTCGTACTATTTTTAATAAAAGATACAGTCTTGGACATATTGTTTGGAAAAAAAATTGGATTGGTAAGAGCTGGAATACTTCTGTTATAAGTCTGCAAGAGCAGAGTTGAGCAGGAGCGATTGAACAACAGCTAGTATAGTATGGTATCATTTTTGTACCAGTTAAGTTGGTGAGTTAGTAGAATTGTTTGCATATCGGACAGAATGCTTAGCGATATTTCGTTCGGCTCTTTATGCACTGCGTTCAAATTCTGTCAAGGTTAACTTTGCCTTTTGCCATTTGGAATCGATAAATAAGTAGTAGTTGAGCACTGAGGTCGATGTAATCGACAAGCTCTCTTTCCTAAAATTGCTGACCTTGTGCTAAATTTAGAGAGATTTAGTGTATTAGTTGAGGTGACAAACTAGCAGAAGCGTTTGCGCGTCGGACAAAATGCATAGCGGCATTTCTTCTGGCTCTCCAAGTTCTGACTTCAAATTCTGCCGAAGTCAACTTTGCCTTTCATCCTTTCGGAGTCGATTAAATAAGTACCGGTGAAGAACAGAGATCGATGTAATCGACTTACCTCTCCTCCTAAAATTGCTGGCCTTGTACCAAAATTTGAAACCATTATTTTGTCAAGTCAAAGACAGCAGAATTCTTAGGGCGTCGACGAAAATGCTTTGCAATATTTCTTCCGGTTTTTTACTTCAAATACCATCGAGGTCAGCTTCGTCTTTCACTCTTCCTGGGCAAAAGAAATATAGTTCCAGTCAAGTACTAGCTGACGTTGATGGTATCGATTAACCTTCTGTTGGTCTTATGCCTAATTCAGAAACCATTATTATGTCAGTTCAAATTTATATCTCTAAAGAACTGGCAACAACAAAAGGCAAAAACAAAAGATGCAATTTTTAAAAATTCTATATCCTACCATTGATATTTATCATGTATAACCATTTTCTTCACGTTTTGATTCCAAGTTCTTTTGGGTTCACTTTCACTGCATGGCACTTAGGGTACCCCCTCGTACATGGTGAGATTTGAATTCAGTTGTGTAAACAATTGAAACACGTTTTACTTGTTTTGCAACAGTCAACCGCATACCTGTTGCCTCCACATACGTGCTGTCTTCTTTATCTTCTGTCTACCGTTACTACAGTGGCATTTTCTCCTCGGAGTTAGCTGGTCTCGAGCCCATAGACACACGCTCGCGCGCTTGTTTCTTATCCTCTCGTAACCTATTTTGTGCCTACCACCCCACTCGCCAGTATGTTCAGTCCTTCCTTCACAAAACATCGACTCTTTTGAATCCCCTCGAAATAGATGATTTTTTCCGGAAACTGTCAGCTTGCAGTTGCTCCAGAGGAACGACAAACTAGTTTTTTCCAGGATTTCGAAGGTCGTAGGCAGAGCTCCTAACTCCAGACCAAATCAGTAAGAAAAAGATTGAAACTAACAATGATATTGATTTACAGTGTGAAGTAGACAGTATGTATACGGACCAGAGAACGATTGGTGATTGTCATGATGTAACGAAGATACTCCCCAATTAACAAGTGGTTTATTTACTTAAAGTACCGAGTTCAAAACCCGCGATGTGCAAGATCAATACACCCCAGTATACTCTTTGAATTCCTGCATCAAAATGAAGTTTTCGTTAGTTCTTCGGTGAACCAGTGGAATGCAGGACATTATTTAGCTTTTTTATTTAAATATATAATACATTAGATGAAGGCATGTGATCCAGAGGTTAGGAATTTTCGCCAGGAGATGCAACACAGCAGATGTAGCAAGATGCAAACCGATGATAATTTGGATAAGAGGCCAAATTTTATCGATTTGATCATTTAGGACTCAGTCCTAATGACATGCCATCACGTATCCAAATACTCCCTAATTACATGTATCGATAAACCCGACAACAATTCCACACAAAAGAACTCCTTCGCAGCTCCTTATGCAAACATCAAAATCGAAATCATCCTGTTGTAAAATCAAGTTACATCAGTTACGTTGGGTCTTTCACATACTTCGCTTTCATTGTAAATGTTTTTTCGGATAATGATTCCATTTCCAGTCTTCCAGAATATTTAGAGAGAAAAAAAACAAGACAGAAAGAAAAAAGTTGCTTAGAAAAAAATCAGAATAGAAAAAAAACATACCCGAAGTGTTTCCGATCAATTTGTTGCTGGCACCATATGTCTGCCTTTCCAGATCAGGTTTTGAAACCATATCCTAATAAAACAAATATTATAAGTCATGATTCGTCCAAGACGAATTAAATAAATAAAAAAACAATGGAGATTCCGAATGAAACTCGATCGCTGTCGGTTGTTCCTTAGTTACACACAAATACTTCGATAGAAGTCCTCATTTTTTTCTCTGTTTGTTTTTGTTTTGTTTTTTTGACGCAGCTTTAAACATGTTTTAAGTTTTACTGTTTACACAGTTACCTTCGGATTTTTTTCTTCTTTCCCTGTTTTCGTCATCTAATATCCCCATATTTTTTTTTTCGTTGACTTTCTCCGGTTCAACTTCTCAGTGGGTTTCATCTTTTTTGCTCATCCTTTCACAAACACGCTCTCATACTTTCCCTCTCTATTTCTCTTCCTATCGCTCTTTATTTCTTTTCTATTCAGTTTTATATTTATCTTCCCTTTGATTTTCCCTTCCTTCCCAAGTCTGTCACGATATCTGTAGCATTTTTATCCAACTTTGTTCTCCATCTACCTCACCATCAAGTGTACTAATACACACAGAATTGGCAATGTTCTGTATCGACCACTAACATCCTTATCTTGAGACAATTAAGAAAACTAGCCGATTCTTTTCTTTTCTTTCCTTTTTTTCCCCACCCCAGTAACACCACAGAACATCCTATAGAAATAACTCACCTACCTACTCCAGTCATTTTTCTTTCTTAACTAACGCTCATGTCTGCTGACCCGAAATGACCAGCAAGTTCTTTATTCTAGTAGTTATTTTTTCACTCAACCTGTTCACATATGTGCCGGAGCGTGTCAAGGACGTCAAAAGCAGAAAGCAATCGAATCAAAACATTTCCGGTAGCGTTCGTGTGATATTTGTCAAGTGGATAAACGACAAAGCTACACAGAATCCGACCACTTCACTGCGATATCGTATTCGATATTCGTTGTAAGATGATCGGCCGTGAAGTTCCGGTGAAAAGAACTGCTGTTTGGTGGCGTTAGTGGTTGATGGAGCTAAACCCGTTTCGTTTCGCTACTACTCTCGCTTGTGCTTTAACAGAAAGGATGACATATGCTCTTCCGATCAGCAACATCGATACGAGTGTATGTTTGTGTAAATACATTCTGCCGCCCTCTGTTTTCTCATAAAATGATAATAACGCATATATATATAACTCCGGCTTTTATTCATTTTCACCGTCTGTTGCTGGTCTGAAATATTAAAGTTTTTGGCGTTTCCTATTCTGAGGGAAAGACGCTTAATATAAAGTTTTGTATTGATATGAGAAATGAAAACAGGAGTTGATACATACATACATGCATACATACGTACGTACATACAAACATGAATGTATGAATGTATGTATATGTATACACACATATACATACGCATATATATATTAGGAGAAAGAGTACACAAGCATACATACATACAGATATATATATATATATATATATATATATATATATATATATA
>NC_068982.1:106605328-106609422 GCF_001194135.2 Octopus bimaculoides
TTTTATATGACACATTCTACCAGTGTCCGAAGTTTGAAAGTGTTTAGTTACAAAAAATTAATTTCTCGATGTTCCGTTCAAAGGGAAAAGATCCGTGTACTAGAGCCGGTCTAATCGACTGGCCCTCTCCCCAAAAATTTCGACGCCAATACGCAACTGGTACTCAATTTATCGACCCCAAAAGATGAAAGGCAAAGTCGACCTTGGCGAAATTTGAACTCAGAACGTAAAGACAGACGAAATACCGCTAAGCATTTAGCCCGGTGTGCTAACGTTTCTTCCAGATCGCCGCCTTAATAATATGAATAATTTTTGTACCATTAATAAACTTGGATGTGGTAGTAACAAAAGAGAGCTAAAAAGAAAATGCGATAAGTACGGATAATAGATGACTATTAAGAGTGAGAGAGAGAGAGAGAGAGAGAGGAGGGAAGAAAGAAAAAAGATAAAAATTGATTTACGCTGCCACCAACAGAGAAGGAGAGGGGTGAGAAAGCAAAACAAACAAAAAAACAACAAAAAAAGACAGCGGGATGTAAGAACAGGTGCTATTGCCGGCAGTGTGGGGGAAATAAAAGAACAGACAGAAGTTACTGCGGAAAGAGATACAATGAGCAGACAACAGTGCTGTCACGTGACCAGACGGAAAACGCAGGCGACGAAGCACATGACCAACTGACAAAAGAATGAAACAAAAGTAATTTTATTAATATCATAGTCGTTAATTTTATTAATATCATAGTCTCGTTAATTTGATTTTAATGTTAATGATATATTAAACGGATTTGAATATAAAATATATTGGGAATGAAGAAGACTACTGTTGCTTCATTGTTGACTGGGCTGCGTAATAATTCCCTAAATCCCTAAATTTAATTCACTATAATTATTGATATTTATTTTACTTGTCACAAAGACTTGTTTGTTAAGGAAAATATAAAGTTTGACATTTATGACTTTCATAATGTCATTTGCATCGCTTATAAACAAATATTATTAACAAATATTATTTTAGATTGATTAAAGGTTGGCTACAAAGATGTAGGAAAAGAGTATAGTTAATTGATTGCAATCAATGCATATTTGATATATATTCTATTGACCTTGATGACTGTGGAAGGCAAGGCCGACCTCACTCAAATTCGATCTCAGAATATGGGGAGACAAAACTTATTTCTATATTGTCTTCACAAAGTCAGAAATTTGTAGAAGACTAGTAGAGTCGATTTAATTTACTTCAGTATGTGTCCGATACGTTTTAATTGAACATGAAGGGATGAAAGGTAATATTTATTCCGGAAAAGATTGAACTCGAAAGACAAGAGACCAAACTAAATACCACAAGGTATCCTCCCACTGTACCATTTCCACCAACTTACAGCTTCTTCAAATCTAGCATACAAAATCAGAAATTCTTGGCCGAGTTCGGATCAGAATTGATAAAATCGATTCCAGTACTTCACTATTTCTAATCCAAAGATAAACAAGTTGAATACACTCAAACACTTATAAAAGTTAGTTTATAACCTTTTTGCATTATGTAGCCACCGACCTCAAATTTACAGGTGTTTGATACAATCATTTAAATCGACTCCAGAACCAGAGTTACGTATTTCATCGGCGCCTGGAAAACGAAAGACAAATTCAAATTCAACGTCATTCACATACAGAACATAAAGGGAAATAACTCAATATAAAAGATGCATTGCCGTTTTTGCCAATCCCCTGTCCTTTCTAAACCAAATATTAGCGCTTAAAATATAATACAATCAAAACAATTCGAAACAATTTGCTTTCCAAATATTCAATATTAACTTTACCCAAACAAACCGTTGCACTACAATAGTCAAGTTAACACCATTTTGGAATTAATATCGTGCAACTGTGAAACACCATCACAAAAAAAAGAAAAGAAAAATTAGAAGCTATTAATAACGTTATTCAGTTCCTTCAGCTCAAAGAAAATCGAAAAAAAAATATATATATAATAACTTGAAGTATTTGACTGTTCGATGAAGGAGCTGTTCAAATTTTAGTCTCGAAGAATTAATCTCATGACATAACTTCTCAGTTTTTATACTAAAATGTAAATGTAGTTTTACTCACTTAACAAGCAATGGTAGGAATACTTCTATATCTATCTATTCAACAATAAATACACATCGGTCCGTCAGCTATGATTTTTGCAGGCTCTCCTGGCCTGCTGAACTTAAAGGTTGATACTCAGTTTCTTAGATCAGTGCCTTAAGGCAAAAATATAGTAAACAAGGTGAGAATTTGGAGTGTATAAGACAATGTAGAGATAATGAGAGGAACAGAGACGAATATATCTGATGCGCTTGGAAGGCGGTGGTACACGGATTGCCAGTTCACAAGAAGCTGCTATAAATAAAATTGTGTCTGTAAGCTAAAGCTTGTAGCATGTTTCTAAGTTAGTTCTTCCCCATCCTTATATCATTCTTGTAGGGGATGCACTAGGAATTCGTTGCAACCGAATCTTCGGTGATGAAACTGTGCAAATGCTTAGCGGTGATCTAAATAGTTCGGGTAAGGTAAAATAGTATGAATTTAATGACATTTTTATGTTCTTTTATCGATCATTGAGGACTGGAATACTAAGTCGCCTTCGCTGGTACATAAGGTTAGCAGGAAAAGAGGTTTGAATTAAATAGTATATGTATTGTAGTCTGGTGGTTTATCATTCTAACTCAGACCCTCAATGTATATAAATAATTTTAAATTCAAATAAACTTGTAAGGCGGCAAGCTGGTAGAAAGAATCCTTAACACGGCGAACAAAATGCTTAGCAGCAACTTTTCCACTCTTTACGTTCTGAGTTCAAATTCGTCACAGTGAGCTTTGCCTTTCGGGTCGATAAAATAAAGTACCAGTTAAGATCTGAGGCCGATGTAATTGACTTCCCCTCCCACTAAAGTTGCTGACCTTAAGCCAAAATTAGAAAGAATCTTAGATAAACGAGTAACAGATATGTAAACAACTGTACAAGGATTAATGAAAGTGCCTGAGATGTTTGCTGCTAGCAGACTTATTCTGGTCATAACTTATCAGTCTATAAACTTTGTCACAGTAAAAGCGGCTATCTTTCACCAATTCACTGAAGCTGTAAGCTCTTTATTACTTCTATTTCATCGTTCATTCTGGCGTCAAATCTACACGGCTTTATAACCATTAAAGTAGCCGTCCCTTGTCAATCGCTTTCAGCCCAATCTTTTTTAACAACGCTCAAAATTAGCTCATCCTTGAGACGCAGCAAAGAAGTCAACATCTCAAATTTTACTATTTCTACCCAGAAGACAAACGGTTAGAGAAACGATAACGACGTTGATGACGATGATGATGTTGATGACCATAATGGTGATGGTGTTAACGAGGGGGATTGCCATCATTTCCAGTAGCGACAGTATCACCGTCGTACTACTCTTCCTTCTCTCCACCTCACCATCGTCGTATTTGTTTGCTTTTTATGGTTTATATCAGGAGGCAAAGCCCGGACCTATTACATTACATTCGTAGGTCATTTGACTCCGTGATATTACTGCGGTGATGTTCAGATTGAACAACTGTAAGTTGACGTCTGTATAACAAACGTGGGTGGGAAGAGGACTCTGGAAGGTTATGTCCTCCAGAATGCGGGGCTGAGACGGGAGGCAGAATTCATTATCATAATTGTCATCGTCGTCGTCATCATCCTTGACACCATCATCATAAACGTCCTCGTCACTAACATATCCGTCACGATTGCTGCCATAGTTTCTTTAGTCATATTTTTAGCTTTCGTTTTTACACTTTCTATTAATCTTCGTCTTCCTCCTTCCCTCTTCCTCCCTCTGCACCCCCTTCTTTCTCTCTCTCTCTCTCTCAAGTGGATTCTCAACGTCTCTGCCTTTCTTTCCCTTTCTCAGTTCTTTCCTTCTTTATGTTTCCCTCCCTTTCTCTCTGTCTGTCTGTCTGTTTCTTTCTTTCTTTCTTTCTTTCTTTCTTTATTTATTTATTTATTTCTCTCTCTATCTATCTCTTTCTCTCTCTCTCTCTCTCTCTCTCGCTCTCTCTCTCTCTCTCGCTCTCTCTCTCTC
>NC_068982.1:106610708-106611237 GCF_001194135.2 Octopus bimaculoides
TATATATATATATATATATATATATATATATGTCTAAACATATATACACATGCACACATACACACATTGCACAGTTATACACACACACATAATGTTTATTATATGTATGGTTATGTATGGTGCATACACACACTATGTGTCTGTATGTATGTTTCCAGACATGCAAGTTGTGCGTGCATTTATGATTGTGCACATTTGCATGTATATGAGTGTTTATATTGTGTGTGTGTATGTGTGTGTGAGTGTATGTATGTATGTATGTACGTACGTACGTATGTATGTATGTATGTATGTATTATGTATGTATGTATGTATGGTATGCGTGTACATGTATAAAGGATAGTGTTGAATTTAAACCCCTGCTCAACATGTAGGAGTCTTTCAATTGTTGCTTGGCAACGGTAATAAGTTATTACAATGAGGTTTGGAAGGTGTTTGGTTAGCGAAACTCCTAAAATACCCAACAAGCCAGTGACCATATCTTACTGTTGTTTGTTTTTATGACCCCCCCCCCTCACTAAACGTTTAC
>NC_068982.1:106611814-106617797 GCF_001194135.2 Octopus bimaculoides
GGTAAGTAGCTTGCTTACCGACCACATGGTTCCGGGTTCAGTCCCACTGCGTGGCACCTTGGGCAAGTGTCTTCTACTATAGCCTCGGGCCGACCAAAGCCTTGTGAGTGGATTTGGTAGATGGAAACTGAAGGAAGCCCGTCGTATATATGTATATATATATGTGTGTGTATGTGTGTGTGTTTGTGTGTCTGTGTTTGTCCCCCTAGCATTGCTTGACAACCGATGCTGGTGTGTTTACGTCCCCGTCATTGGCGGTTCGGCAAAAGAGACCGATAGAATAAGTACTAGGTTTACAAAGAATAAGTCCTGGGGTCGATTTTCTCGACTAAAGGCGGTGCTCCAGCATGGCCGCAGTCAAATGACTGAAACAAGTAAAAGAGAGTGCGAATAATAAGTCTTGTGAAAAAACATATGGTAGACGCCTCCGAAATCTAAATTGATTAAAACTGATTGCAGAGAATTGAATTCAGAATGGCGTCTGGTATGTGGTAAATACAATGATGTAACTGCGGTCGTTCTGCAGCGATACTTTCACTTGAGCCACATCCATTCCTTCAAGGTTGATATCTTGTTTTAGCTATTTCGCCCAAAGGTGATAAATTGAATTTAATCTTCAAATAAGGAAGTCTACTTAGAATGTTACCTGCGATTGATTTGCACTTTCTCAATGGAGAGTTACCACTCATCCTTTTACACTCCATAAAACGGATTTTATATGTTGAATCTCATGGAACGTAGAAGGAATATATTTTATACATTTTATAAGTATCGATTGCTCTTATAAATATTTACCCGAGCGGTAAATCCCAGGTAGATAGCTTTTGCGGATTAACTCAACTCATGGTTGATGGTTGTTCTTTAATCTTCGCCGACAAACTGGAAAATACTTTTATGAAAGTTTTAATATATATGTATTTATATTTTGCGCAGAGATGCATTGAAATACCAAAGTTTGCATTTAAGTACGCAATAAAATCACTTGTAGATAAAAAAAAATCAGCCTACTTGCATGTTGGTATCTCTTATTGAGAAAGCCGAGAAGAAGACCTTCTGATACAAAAAAAAAAATGCGATTCAAATAATTTCCGGTGATCTTACTGTTGCTTGTCAATGGTTATTTAACGAAGGATACTCAGTGAGTGGTATGTCACTATATACTAATGATGTGCAGCTGTCACATCAACACGAGTATTGAGACGGCTATCATCAGACAAGATGAAGCAATCATCATATATGTATGTATGTATGTATGTATGTACTACGTGTGCGCGCACTCTCGTGTGTGTGTAAGTTATGATGGCTTTATTTTTCGAATTTCTCACCAATAGCGAAAGCGCTAATTTTTAGCCAGGCGACAAGATACCTGCATTGGAATTTAGACGATTCCAAACAGAAAAATCTTGTTATACATATGTTTGTATGTTTGTACGAATGTATCATAACTATTTTTTCATACTTTCGTTCTTATATTTTTGCACTTTGTTTGTAACTCTAAGGTACCAGGGTCGATATAATCGATTAATCTCGCCACAAACACCACCCCACACTTCAAAATTGTTGACCTTGGGCCTAAAGCAAAAATCTATCATTATCATGATCATTATCATCATTATCATCATCATCATCATCATTACCTTTCTGGTAATTAATTAATGTTTTGAAAAAAATTGATGATTAAGAATACGTTTTCCTCATAATATGCAAAATAGTATCATAGCTCCAGTTTGTATGTGATCCAGTGACCCAACGAGATAATCTCATTATTGGAAATGACATTCTCCAGCCATGAAACGAAAGACTAGCCTTCTCTCAAGAACTGCATTATTAAAGTTGTTTCGTTGATTATTTTCATAATAACGAACGGAATTTTCAGAGTTGTGTCTTCAGTACATTTTTGACGACAATTCTATGTAAGATATCTATCCTAATTACGGAATTCATGGTGTGATCACTGTGCGGTGGTCAAGTTACCTTAATTTCCATCGCTTATGCAGTGAGGGTGCTTTTCTTATTTAGTAAATCAGAGGAAGGGGTACAGTAACTTTGCTGGCCCAACTCCATGACTAAGAGAGATCGAAAACACTTGATGTTCAACTTAAATAGGTCAGCCTCTGATGAAAAAAAAAAATAAGGTGGTTAGGAAACAATTTCAAAAGGCTGAAATTCTGTGGTGGAATGATTTGATAAAGTGTTTTGAGTACACTCTGGACGTATGATAAGGCCAGGGGAATGGGCGTGGCTGATGAGCTTGGCTGGAGGGTGTATGCTGCTGATTTCAAGGATAAAACATCTAACCGAAATAAACAAATGTGCTTGAGGCAGGAGAAAACATCTATGGTAGATCTGTCTTCAGCATTTATGCTAGTGGTTGACAAGGAAGATAAAGAAGCTGGAAACGGGACGCGTTGTCACGTATTACATAAAATTAGAGTAATCCCTATCGACAGAGGAAGAAAGATCGAAAATTTAATGAAAATAACAGCCAAGGTTATTAAAACGAATATCCTCAAATCTGGTTGTCATAATTAGGCTGACATGATTAGAGGGTTGTCACTATTTGGTGATTGTACTCACACAGAGAAGTAGAAAAGGCAAATTTAGGGGAAATGCCTTATTGTCTGTATGTACATTGGGATGTTAGAATGGGCAGAAGTCGATGAGGGAGGTGTGTCTTTTTGGCTGAGGTGTATTACGTTGAAAGGTAATCCTATCAAGTTGACGTAAATATATTTAGAAGGGAAGTTTTTGACAAGTATTATCTTTTTGTCAAGAATGAACCATATTTGTAATCAGGTGTAGTCTTCGTAGAACTAGTAAAGATTTTATCAACTTTCTGACTTGAAATACCATAATGATGTATAGTAGGAAGATATGAATTAAGTTGCAGACAATAAAATTGCTACAGAAACGGTCTTAATTTTGTAAAGTTGCGTAAGAAAGATAACAAAGATGTTTAGAGAATTAGTTTGCCAGTAAGAAATAAATATGAATAGATGAAGAGAGTAACTGCTGTAGACATTTCAGAATATTAAACATATAAAACAAATCTGTTTCTGCACCAGTTTAGAAGAATGAAAACCAACATGAGATGTGTGCATCGAGGTTACCAGGGATGATGACATACTTGGAGTGTAAGTTGAGTTAGATGTGTTCAGTGTAAGACGAGGAATAATCGAAGAAATGTTGTTGCTTAGAAGAGTTCGGCGCAGCAGATGAATATAGAGCAATAACGAATCCAGGTTTTGAACCAGGCTATCCAAATGGCACAGTTCCTGGTATTCGGGTGAGTGAGTAGAGTAATTGGTAAGTATGACTATTATGGTTAAAGAGTAAAATGGAAAGTTTGTAGAATCGTTAGAGTGTCGGACAAAATACTTAGCGGTATTTGCTCCTGCTCTTCCTATTTGAAAACCAAATTTAACTGAAGTTAACTTGATCTGTCATCCTCTGGGATCTATAAAAATACCGGGAATTGATGATATCCACTAACCCTTCATCGCCTCAAAACTGCTGGCCTTGGATCTCAATTAGGAACAACTGCCATGCTAAAAGAGTTACGGCCTGTATATTTAGATGATGAAAGATCGCCTAACTCTCAATACTCAGTCCCCTATATTATAAAAAAAGGTATCATAGAATGATACCGCATAATCTAACTTCTCTCTGAAAGGTGGTGTCTGCCAGCACGGAATCATACTTTCTAGCGCGCCACCTTTGCAATAACAATAATAATAAGCAACTCTGCAATGGTAGAGTAAGATAAAATGAAGCCGCTTGTGTGATAACAAGATGGGAGAGAAGACCTCGTTAGTGACTTCCTCGCCCATCCTTAGTGTTATCATTAAAAGATATCGTAGAAGGTATTATAGAGGATATAGTTAGTGTTAAAAAATATAAAAGAGTGTGTGAAAAGCAAAACGAAAAGATTGAGCGGTATAAAACTTAAAGACAGAAATGTACGTGGGGCATAGGTCACTTTGAAATCATGTCATACTGGTAGTAATGTGTCTTAGAGGCAATAACAACGAAAAGGCATTGGATTACGAACTTTGGAGTTGAGATTTGTAGAGAACTTCTTCAGAAGATTGCACTATTAAGAAGAAACAGCTCGGATTCTTGAGAAAGTTTTTGCAATGCAAGAAAGGAAGAATATTTGAAGGACAGGTAATCATTTGTTATGATTCACTTTGGTTTGTAGAAACGATGATACTGGCGGCGATGATAAGGCGGCGAGCTGACAGAAACATTAGCGCGTCGGGTGAAATGCTTAGCGGTGTTTCGTCTGCCGTTACGTTCTGAGTTCAAATTCCGCCGAGGTCGACTTTGCCTTTCATCCTTTCGGTGTCGATAAATTAAGTACCAGTTACGCACTGGGGTCGATGTAATCGACTTAATCCCTTTGTCTGTCCTTGTTTGTCCCCTCTATGTTTAGCCCCTTGTGGGCAATAAAGAAATGAGAAACGATGATAGTGATAATTTATAATATAGATTTAAAACCATACATTTTATGGAAGCAGTTGATTTGAAATGATCCCTAGTAATTGAATGGTATATGTTTTATCGACACCAGAATGATGAAAGATGCACTTAACCTAGGCGGGATTTGAACGAAGAACTTAGGGATGTATCTAAACACCGCCTTTAATCAGTTATTACACCGATTCCGCCATCCACTACCCTTAGAGTTAACAATATATTAAAACAAACAAGCAGCTAAAGTGTGATATTAAAGAATTATAGAAAAATACAAACAAAAGGAGAGAGTTGTAAACATGATTTTATGTTCGCATCATAAAATTAAGACATATCTAATGATTTGAATCAACTAACACATAATAAAGATAAATGAATAAAACTAAACATAAATGACGAAATGTGTTGAGATTTTTCACTCTCATATACATAACAGACACACACATACACACACAAGCACACACACACACATACAAACACATGTATGTATATATGTATGTGTATACGTATACATATATATGTATATACATACACACACATACATACATTCATGCATACATACATGCATACATACATACATTCACCCGCACACACATACGCACAGAGAGAAACGTGTATACGGTGGTCATTAGATGCGTCTTAATCAGAAAGTAAGACAACTTTATACAAATTAAATCATTCCAGGCAATTTCTCTGCTTGTTTAGTTCTGCATGAAAACAACAGTTAAGACAACAATGTCATAACATCTCTATTGAATGGCTTAATTGTCCACCCTTCTACCCACCACTTGTCTTTCTGTCACCCTTTCTTTTGTATTCCAACAAATATTGCGACCGTTACTTCAGTTTCTGATCCGCCATTTCAGCCGTATATAATATTTTAGCGCACCTTTCCATGGCGTTATTATTGTCGCTATGACAACCGCTGTCATTTTATTACAGTCGCTACGATGAATGTCATCACCGTTCTTGTACATTCACTTTTTCTCCTCGCCCCCTATTTCTCTCTCTCTCTCTCTCTCTCTCTTTCTCTCACTCTCCACCGTCCTATCTCTTTCTGTCTCCCTCTTTAATTCCCTTTCACAAAAGCCGTTTTACTTTCACTTTCTCTAACGCCCCCCCCCGCCCCCAACACTCTCCTTCTCTTTCTCTCGTTTGCTCGCTCGCACTCTCTGTGTGTGTCGTGTCTTCGTAGCTCACAAACTGCTCTTTTCCTCTTGACCGTCTGCGATCGCTTTCAGCAACCTCTCCCACGCTTTTCCTTCTGTTGTCCTACCCATATCACACACTCCTTACTTACTCCCGACTTCACTCACTTTTCAACCCTCCTGCCCTGTTTCTTTTCCTTCATTGTTTTGTTATTCTACTTTACTTTCTTTCTTTCTTTCTTTCTTTCTCTCTACCTACCTATATGCATGCATATAGGTAGAGATAGATATAGATATACATACATATATACTTTTACATATATATGTGTCTATACATATGTATACGTATGTATGTATAT
>NC_068982.1:106618770-106619131 GCF_001194135.2 Octopus bimaculoides
TGCTGTTACTTTTATGGTCACACCTATTATTGAATGAACGGGTTCAGCCTAAACATGGCGGCGGTGGCGGTGGTGGTGGTGGTGGTGGCGGCGGAGACGGAGGTCGTCGTCATCGTTGTCGTTGAGTTGATGGTGGCGTAGAGACAACGATGACAATAAGATAATGCCTTGCTATTATTTAGCCACGGTGAGTTCTGATCGGGCAGGCCTATGCTCAAAGGCATTCCAGCCGTACCCATCAAGTCATTTTTAGGAGTATGTGGGACTATATTGACGGCGGGACTATATTGCTCACTATATTCAACTATTTTCCAAGAAATGGATAGGGCCGGTGGTTCGTTATGATAGTTTTGACAGCGGA
>NC_068982.1:106619141-106619714 GCF_001194135.2 Octopus bimaculoides
CTATGGCAGTGGCGATGATCATTTTAGGAGTATATTGGACAATATTTACTGTCTCTAGTGAGGTCGATCATTTCCCAAGAGGATATGGTTCGATCTAAGGAAGGTCTGCTGCTATTTCTAGCTGGTCAAGTGACTGCGTAGATGTGGTAATGGTGTTTGGTAACGTCGGTAAGACTAGTGGTAGTGATGATGGCGGAGTTGGAGGGTTGAGACGGTGGAAGTTCGGGGTGAGGGTACTAAAGGCGGGGTAGTAGTAGTAGGTGGTATAATGGTGATGGCTGGTAAGTTATGTCAGTGGTTGTAGCATAGGAGGTCGTAGTGGTGATTGGTGGAGATGATGGCTGTGGTGGGGGAATGCATGTGCATGGAAATAGCTGTGGTGAAAGTGGTGGTGATGGTGGTGGTGGTGATGGTGGTGATGGTGGTAGTGGTAGTTCTGTTGTTGGTGATGGTTATGGTGATAACTGTAGTGTTGGTAATGGTAGTACTTGTGGTGATGGTTGTTGTTGTGTTGTGATAGTAATGGTGGTGGTGGTGGTGGCGGCAGCGGTTGCGGCAGCGGTGGCTGCGCTG
>NC_068982.1:106620021-106630461 GCF_001194135.2 Octopus bimaculoides
CTTTTTTTTTGTTGTTGTTGTTGTTCTTCTTCTTGTTGATTTTGCGGTGGTTATTTTTTTCCCCCCAACAACTACATTATTTCTCTCTTCGTGTTTGGTGATTTGAAAGAGATTTTTGGCTGTCATTTCTAGTATAGAATGTTACTCGAAAGCAATTGAATAACTGTGGGTCAGATAAACGTAGGTAGATAGGGGTGGTTGCTTGTTGTGTTTCTTAGTGGTGACGATGGCCATGACAGTGGATGGAAGCGGATTTTGTGGTGGAGCGGATTTTTATGACTACAACACGTGCTGACATGTGGATGAGGGCAGGAGTAATATGTATGTGTGCGTATGTGTATGCATGTGTGCTTGTGTGTACCTGTGTGTATGCGTGTGCGTATATGTTCTTGCGTGTATGTACATATATATGTGTGTGTTGTGTCGAAATTGCGGTGAAATCCATCCGACAGCTGACGGGGAAACTGCGTTGTTAGCAACCGTTTGTGTTTCGTTTTTTTGCTTTTTTTTTTGTTTTTTGTTTTGTTTTTTTTGTTTTACTTGTGCCTTTGTTTCGTTTCTCTGTAAAGACTATTCTGTATATATGCATATGTGCGTGAGTGTGTGTGTGTGTATGTATACACATACATTCTTACATGTGTGCATACATACATGTGTGTGTGTGTGAGAGAGAGAGATATCTTCGGATACAACTCGTGTGTTTGGTTGTCAGATTAACACGCTTGTCTAACATCACATGACGTTTTCATCAACATTACTACAATACATAGAGAACCATAAATATGTTTTGCCGATAAGCGAAACCACAGTAAAGAAGCTGATGATGTACAGAAATGGCATTCGAAATTTGTCGCCAAGAGTTAGAGTTGTGAATTACGGTTAGTGTCGCTTGTTTGCGGAATTCGAACTCAGAGACGTACGAAATGCCGTTAAGTATTCTACCCGACCTGCTAAAGATTCTGCCTGCTCACCGTTTCCATTTGCTTATAAATATTAAGTAGAGAATGAATTTAGTTTTGACTATATAGTAATTACCAAGAAGTACCATTTAGCTTTGACCTTACACTAAAAAGCATTAAAATTGTATAAAAGTAGGCTTCGATGGCATTTCACAAAGATCTCATTTTATGTCGAAGAAAACTTATCAATTCTACAAGAGGACTGAATGTCATTTCTTTGAATTATGAAAACGTTTTAATAAAATAATTTTGTTTTATTTCTCTTATCTTTTATTTTCTACTTGATTCATTCATTGGCCTTGCTAGTGCATCGCCTTTGAGGGTTTAATTGAAAACATGAACCGCAATATTAATTTTTTAAGTCAAGTACTCATTATGTCGGTTTCTTTTGCTGAACCGCTAAGTTACCGGAGCATAAACAAACCAACTCCAGTTGTTAGCACAAACGCGCGCGCACGCGTATACGATGGGTTTCTACACAATTTCCGTCTACCAAATTCACTTATGTCTATAGTAGATGAAATTCGCTCAAGGTGCCGTACAGTGGGACTGAACTTGTTTAATATATTCATTCAATGTCTGTATAAGACATTCCTTTGTGCCAATTTCCTCTCTCAAACTCCTACACTTCACCTCATAAGCTAATTTTGATATTGGAGTTTAAACATAGCTCTGTCAGATATGTAATAATTGTGGCGGGACTATTAAAAACTTCCAGAAAGTTCAAGGCTGCTAAAGAGATTCTCCGCTGAAATATAATTCAGATTTGGTAAGCAATCAGTAAACCTAGACCGCAATACAATTCCAATGTTGGTTGAAACCATTCCATTTCACTTTCGCCAAGAATGCTCTGGAGGGAGGGCAGGAACATTATACTGCTAATTTTCTCTTCCTATACTATACAGTGCCTTTGTGTCTAGACAAAAAGAAATCAATATTCTAAAAATATTTTCAAGAAAATAATTTCCTGAAAACATTTTTTTTTCTTTCACTAATCTAGAACTGAACGAAGACTACGATGTTTATATTTTAAAACTGGGTAAATGCAGACACAAAAGACACACATGACTGTTCCTTCTGTAAACATTTATGTTAGTTAAAATCATGAACCTGCATTTCTAGAATAATCAGTAAAAAGAATGTTTCTTAAAACATATTTGCCGATGATATTTTAGGGATACATCTTAATTTCTGCGCAGGAATTTTTTTTTATTCTTTTCTTAGTTTAGAAAATTGGTCCTAGGAATGCTTCAAGAAGTTTATTCTAAGCATACTTTTTATCAATACTCTTGTTAAGTTGTCTAACAATGGAAATATTTTCTTGAAACATTTCTAAAATATCTACTAGAAATATCATCTCATCGTATTTTCTCGTAGTTGTCGTTTAGCCCCAGGTCAGCCTTGAGTGAACAGACCCACTCAAATGCATTCTAGTCGTGACAATCTTGTCTTATTTGCATGGTATCTTGAATTTCATTATCTTATGTCTCCTTCCTTCTTTTAAGACGAAAAATGTGACTGTTATTCCTAGCAGGCTGACACATAGAAACTCCCTTGATAGCCCATATTCTGTAGAATTTTCAGGAGGCATTTCTGCAAACACTTCTGGAAGATATTTGTAGAACTTTTAACAACGAAATATTCCTGAAATATCTAATTTTTCCTGAAAAATCTAATTTGGCATTAGTTTCTGAAAATAATTTTCTTAGAAACGGTCAGCTTCTTAAACAGATAAAATTCTCGGGACTTAATTCTCGATTGAAGCCGTTTCATTTACACCACTAATGTAACTAATATTATTTGGAAAGAACATAGCTATCACATTTTCCTATTTTGACCATCACTGAAATATACGATAAATTTGCTGGATCAGAGCTGACTTTTGTCTTTTATGCTCAAAATTTATCTTTTATCTTTCACTTGCTTCAGTCATTGGACTACAGCTATGCTGGAACACTGCCTTGAAGGTTAAGTCGACTAAATCGACACCATTACTTATCTTGTAGGCCCGGTACGTATTCTAGCGAACTGCTTGGTCACGAGGACGTAAACAAATCAATGTGAGGCGGGGAAAAACACAAAGGCACAGAGAAACACGCACACTCACATACATGTGTGTGTGTGTGTGTGTGTGTGTGTACACGACGGGTTTCTTTCAGTTTCCGTCTACCAGATCTACTCACGAGGCTTTGATAGGCCCGGGACGGTTATAGCTATAGTAGAAAAAACTTACCCAAGATACCGTGCAATGGAACTGAACCCAAGACCATATGGTTGAGAAGTAAGCTTCTCAACAACACAACTACACTTCCGATCAATAGAACGGAATTAAGTTTAACATTAGTTTGTGCAGACATTTTCAAATAGTTTTTTGACAATACGATTTCTTACAGCTTAGAAAAGACTACTTTAATTTCTTTCTTTCCGTAAGCATGAGTTTTAATTTAAACTCAGTACCTGATTTCAAAGGAATGGAAATCAAATACTACTTAAGTAACAATTGAACTCTGAACAGTAAATCACTGAACTAAAATTATTTAAACAATTGCAGCATCTGAAGTTTTGTCCGTGAACAAGTTGCAGTTTCAAAGTGACGAAAATATTTTGATACAAATTAAATTTAAATGTTGAAGTGAAACTAACGGTATTTGTGTGTTCTTAAATGGCTTGCAAACATCTTCCACGCTGCAATTGTTTTTTGATTTAGTACGCGATCTCAGATCATGTCACTTGCTACGCAAGTACATCTCCCTAAAATTATTTAGCAATGGGTTTAAATATTTTGCGATACCTAGACTTCGTTACCTCATTTAAAAAAATTTTTCTTGCTTTAGACTGCGGCCATGCAGGGGCCCCATCTTCAAGAATTTTAGTCGAATGAATCTACCCAGTACTTATTATATTTTTGTAAAGCTTGGTACTTATTCTATCGGTCTCTTTGGCCGAACCGTTGGTTTACGGGGAAGTAAATACACCAATACTGGTTGTCAAGCGGTGGTGGGGGAAAACACACACATACACACACACACATGACGGTCTTGTTGCAGTTTCCGTCTACCAAATCCACTTTGGTCAGCCCAAGGCTATAGTAGAAGATACTTGCCGAAGGTGTAACACAATGGGACTGAACCTGGAGCCATGTGGTCGGGAAACAGGCTTCTTACCACACAGACACACGCTGTTATTGAATTCGACTTGTATCCTCTTAGAATTGATAAAATAAATTCTTGTAATATATTTTGATTGGTTCAGTTGACTCTATTCTTCTTTGTGTAAAAGAGACTTTGAGCTCCGCAAAGAAAAATACTTACTGACAGTGTTACTGTTGATGGCAAAGATGATGACCTGCCATTTGTATTGTGAATATAATTCAGGCGGCTGTGATATGCGCTGAGGATATGTTAATGATGGAGTCATCCTAATGGAACAAAGAATTGGAAAAAAAGATCGAAGATTTAAAATCAAATTCATCAAAATCCGATATATCCATTTTATATCTCTCTCTCCCTCTCTCTCCCTTCTCTCTACCCCTCTCTCACCCTTCTCCCTCCCCCTCTATCTCCACACACACGCGCATATATATATATATACATGTATACACATACATATGTACGTACGTACACACACACACACACACACACACACACACACACACACACACACACATATATATATATATATACTCATACATACATACATGCATACAAACAAAAATACCCTGTTGTTGATGTTGAAATTCCAATGAAGGTGCCTTGGATCCAGGTTAGACAGCGGCTCTTTCTCTATTGACAAGAAATCTTGAAATAAAATTGAACAATGACATACATACATACATAATATTGTCTTTAATCATCATCATTTATCAGCAACATCAACAACGATAAATGCTACTGAGCTGCAAAGTGAGAGAAGGTACACTCGTGTGTGTGTGTATGTATGTATGTACGTACGTACGTATGTATGTATGTATGTATGTATGTATGTACGTACGTACGTACGTACGTATGTATGTATGTATGTATGTATGTACGTATGCATGTACGTATGTATTGTACTGAATGTATTGTATGTATTGTACATATGTTGAATGAACTTTTCTTTGAAGTCATTGGTTGTTAGTAGATCTCGAGTAATTCCATGTGATATCATCAGATTTACCGAGAGTCATCTATAAGCCACAATATCAGATCAATCATGAATGCTAGGAAATGACTCTTACTGCATGTTGACTCCTATTGGGTCAGAAAAGAAGGTACTCGTTATTCGGTATCCTCATGGGATATTGCGACTGAGTTGAGATCTCGTGCGATTATTAATCCTGGACATCTTCAAGAGTTGCCCGTCTCTTCTACTGCTCGAATTTTTACAGAGACGAAGGCCAGGCAATTTCAAGAAATATTAATACTTACGCTATGAATGCATTTAGGAAGAACTTAGAGTTTCAAGCACTTAGTCTTAAATATCACTATCACCGCCAACCTAACTATTTTCGGTCTACGGGATTGTAACTGTTAATGGTCGTGTAGTAGTAGTAGTAGTAGTAGTAGTAGTAGTAGTAGTAGTAGTAGTAGTAGTAGTAGTAGAAGAAAGAGCAGCAGCAGCAGCAGCAATAATTGTAGTGATACTGAAGGATGGTTGTGATGCCAGTGGTGATGGCGGTGGTGGTGGTGGTGGTGGTGCTTTAGAAGATGGTTTTGTGTTTTATCTTGAAAGTTCGCAACTGACGGTCACTCCACATAGAAAAAAGAGCAAAGAAAGAAGAATATAAAAAGAAGAAAAGATAGAAAAAGACAAAGGAAATAAGAAAAAAAAAGCAAAAAGAAAGACAATATTACAGAAATTTTGAAAACGCACAGCCGTCGTTACAGGAACCCCCACATTACCCACAACGTCACATGCCAAACTGCTGTGGCCGTCACAGCAGAGTTCCTCAGTTACCACCATCACAATCTCAACTTCCACCATCACTATCACCAACATCACTACCACCACCGTCACTACCACCACCATCACTGTTACAACCACCGTCATTACCACAACTACCAACAGCAACGCCGTCACGATCACAAATATAACCACCAGCATCATCATCATAGTCATAGCTACTACGATTGATACCACCACCACCACCATCATCATCATCATCACGAGCACATTTGTAAGCACCATAACAATCATAACCACCACCGCCGCCGCCGCTATCACCACCACCATTAGTACTTCCGTTCCCCGACGAGCTGTGCTGTTATTATAAATAAATGTCTGTGTCAGCTTGTCTCATAGACATTTATACCGCTAGTAAATGTAGCCCTCGTTAAATTGTTATAGCATTCGATGTGGGTGTGTTTGCACTGATTTTCCATGGCCACACATGTCCGTTTGGTGATGACAGCATATTACCCCGGAATTGCATTCAATATTTACAGGATTTTCTTTTTTTTTTTTCCCCAGTAGTCAATGTCTTTTACCCTTTATCCACAAATTATAAACAGCGGACGACAAAAACCTTCTTTATAATGAATTCGTACGGAATATTTCATGCATTAACACACTGTTTATTCAAATTTGATTCCCTCTCCACTTTAGCTCCCAGCCGCCACCTCACAAACTCTTCCGCTTCTCTTTTTTTTTTTTTCATCTCTGCTCCTTTCCTTTGTGTTTTTATTTATTGTTATTTTTATGTGCATGGGGTGTATCGTTCAAAGGAATATTCAGAGTGTGAGTATTCTTCAGTGTGAGTATATAAGAGAGCGAGAGAGATGAGAGAGTCGGGGAAAGCAGGAGAGAGAGATTGACTTACTAGGACGGGGCACAGGCAGAAAAGTTAAAGAAGCATCCGTACGAATTCCCTGCAACAAAAAATGAGGGTGAATGTTTGCTTTCGTACATTCGTACAATAGTTTCTAAATACGATAAAAGTGCAGGATTTAGAAGCAAAAGGGGAAGAAAATTATTGTACATGATCAATATGGGTGACAGGAAGAAGAATATTTATTGATATATTTGAAAATGAGACTTTATGTGGGATACTACCAGGCTGTCACTAATATTATTAATTAAACCAGCAGGGAGCTTTCTCAATGTGGTCACTCAAAATGGTAGCCAGATTTCCCTCGTATCTCATCGTACTGTCTTTAAAAGAAAGGAAGACATGTTGGACAATTTAATTCATCTTTAAAAAAAAGCAGGATGTACAAGATGGAATGAATTTGATCGTAAGTTTGCTTGATCAAAGCTGACCTGGAGCGAAACAATAACAAGTAAACATTAAATCGATATCATAACGGTGTTATAGCTTCACACACCAACAAAAGAGCCTCAACATGATCTCTGAGCGGGCTTGAAATAGCAGCCATGTCTCTCTCAAACGATTCCACGCATCTTTTAGAGAAGGTTACATTGGATAATGTGATCCTAGATACATTATACCTTGAAAAATAAGATGGAGCGGTCATAACCGGAATACTTTCGTCACAGGTTTGTTTCAAACAAAAACAACAATTGTTTGCACACGTCTTTGTCACACCAACGATTGGGTTACAAATAGCTTAAAATATTTATAAACTATTTGCAAATAGTTATGCTGGTGGGGTGCTTCCGTAAATCTATTGAGTCGTTGACGTTTCACTGTTTACTGACTGAAGACAAAATACATTTGAATGGTTTCCCGTTGTTTTCTTGAAGCAGTTTTCAGTAAAACGTAAACTCGACACTTAAAGCTAAAGAAATAATTGTCAGTGTCAACATGCAACTTCTAGCTAATGTGGGAAAGAGATTATACCGCTCTCTAATACTTACATGTCAAGCCACCTATTTGGTTGTTTGGCCTGCAAGAAATAATAACAAAATCTCCTTCAAACCACACACTCAGAGGAGTCATTGGAAAAGTGTAACGTCGTCCGGGGACAGTTATTTTGAAAACTATAAGACTGTTAGTCTTTTAAAAGGAGCCGTGATATGGTGGATAACGCCGTAGTGATGAAAATAAACACCTCTATACATTAGTATTGTGCTATAGTAAATAGTGAGAATAGCTGAGATAGGAGGTAGCAATCGCAGTAGTAGAAATGGATGATGAAGGGATGTAAGGGATGATGAAGGGATGTAAAAGTTTTAATAGTATGAACTGAAGTTAGAAAAGGTGAGTTATTAGTTTTAATTGTAAAGAAGGGTGTGTAGTAAGAGTGGTAGAAAGTGAGAGGGGGAGGTTAATTTTATATGATGTAGCGTGACTAATCAACAATGAGTATTATTAATATAAGATCATAAATATTAGCAAATAAAACAAGAACTGAGATCTAACTCGAGAAAGATAATGTACCGACAGCAGAAAGCATTCGAACGATAGCGCGAGTGTTCCAGTACTATTGTAATCAATTCATGCTGCTGTTGCTGCTACTGCAGCAGTTTTTCAGTTTTAATTGTCAATTGACTGTGATTAAAAGTAAAATAAATCGCAACATG
This sequence comes from Octopus bimaculoides, assembly GCF_001194135.2. Classification (NCBI taxonomy): domain Eukaryota; kingdom Metazoa; phylum Mollusca; class Cephalopoda; order Octopoda; family Octopodidae; genus Octopus; species Octopus bimaculoides. The sequence continues at coordinate 106,628,445 of NC_068982.1, forward strand.
ATTCGAAATCAGGTCTTGTAAAAGCTTCTACATGCATATATATAAACATATACACTCATATACGCACACATTCACAGTCAGAAACACCTACACATTCACCGACAAACAAACACAAATATACAAACGTAGTAATATTTAATCTGCAAATGGATAGAATGAGAAAGTGTGTACTCAATTCTTCCACAGAGGATACAGCAACAACACTGGGTAACCAACAAATATTTACATGAGTTATTACAAATCTACAACGCATTTGTGAGATAATTTGGGGTGTCACCTCCTACAATAACCTGTGCCATAGGATTACAGCTGGAACTGAAATTTTTTAACACCACTGATGTAACAAAATTACAAACACTTAAACATGTCCTACTTACAAATTCATACATATGGTAAGGCTCTATTTTAACAAGTAATATCTATTATTAATTACAACATTCATTGCTTCTTGAATTATAATCTCTTGTTTTTCCAAAGTGGTACTCTGCATTCTCACAATCGATAAATGCAATTAATAGTATTGCTCGATAGTTATTATAGTAGGGATCCTCAACAGGTGGGTCTTTAAAGTGTTCTGTGGGTTATAGATCCTCTTTGAAAAAAAATTCAAATCTAAAGCATTTGAGAGCCATTGAGTGATTAACGTCTTTTAGATAGTCTTTTGTGTCAGGATTTGATTAATTTATGCCTTCCTAAGCATTGCCAGCGATAGGAATAGAGGAGATACGCGGAGATATTTTTATATGTAAGATTTTATGTATTATATCTGTAGAGTATACATGTGTAAAAACATCAAATGTCGGCCATTACAAAATATAGTTTGGTCCCAGTATTATATCATGCTGAATGAGAATAAGCTATTCTGAGAATCTCTAATTGTTTACACCTATTGGTGTATTTAGGTGTCACGCTAAAGTCTTCTCTCATAATCTTTCGATCATTTCGCGAACCAATCACATCAATTGCTAATATCTAAGGCATACCGACTTTCGAAACCTAGTAGAACGAAAGAAATAATGAGTAAAGTACCCTTTTATTATTAATATATATATATATACATATATATATATGAGTAGCTACTGCAGTATCGTTACTCAGTTGCCCATTTCGCTTTTAAATGAGTAGTCGTAGTGAGTTACAAAAAGTATTAATACATCCAAGGAAGAAGAAATCAAGAAAAAGAATACTTCTGAAATATTTCTATATTTCTGTAGGTTTGATAGGGCTAATAAAACGAAAAAGTGGCTCACTTTACAGTCAGTTTGTTTTTTCAACTTATCCTTCTACTTTTCCCTCTCGTATTTGGTTTCTCTCTCTTCCTCTTACCTCTCCTTCTTCAACGGTTCCAAGACAAAGCTATCTCCGTGTTAAGTTGATTCAATATGAAAGATAATGTCAATAGAAGTTAGATGTGCTAAGTTAACCAGAAAACCGTAAGTGGTTTAAAGTTAAATACGCTAAATGTCAATGTTAAAGTTAAGTCAATGTCAAAAGGAGTCAAGTGCAAAGACGTGACACTTAAATACCTCCCAGCAAACGCGAACGAAAATGTGACAGAAGCCATTGTCTGAAGGTGGCAATAAGAGACACAGCATTTGAAGGGAGTCTTTTCACGCCATGAAAATAGCGAACACGCAGTGGTTTTTGCTTTGAGAGCAGCATTTCTCTACTACGAGAAATAATGACGACAATACCAAGTAGGATAGAATGACGAGATTAAATCTAGGGATCTTTCGTGCCAAGTTGCAACAAAACGTAAAAACTTAACCGATAATATAGCTTTCTTTTTCTTCTCCTGTTATTGACTCTGTGACATGGGTGAGATGCAGTATTCTGCCACTAGACAGAGACGAACAATTCAGTGACATGGTGTATTGAAACAACTGGAAATTGGTGAGTAGTTTCAAGATTTTACTGTGGAGAGATGATGGTCTTCTAACGTGAGGCAGAATAAAAAGTAGACTTGAAAGAAAAAGAATAAATTATAGCGAAAAAGTAAAAAAAAAAAAAAAAAAAA
>NC_068982.1:106631020-106631522 GCF_001194135.2 Octopus bimaculoides
GTGTGTGTGTGTGTGTGTGCAAATGCGCGTGTCTGTAATTCTATTTCCTATGTATCTTTCTAAATAAACATACACAAACACATATACACTCACTCAAATATATAAACATATTTTACACAACACACACATGCACACACACACACACACACACAAACACACACACGCACACACACACACACACACAAACAAACATTCACAGTCCTCTCTTTTACATTTACTCATGCAGAGTTGAAGCACTGTTTGGTCTTTGTTTCACTGTTGATATTTCACTATCCCACTTCCATCGGTGGATCAGCCCTTCCTTTCTCATTCATATGTTGTGACGGAGAAATACACAAGAGTATTATTATAGTAGATTAATATAGTAGAAGATACACGGCGCTCTCTTTGCCACTTCCCCTCTCTCATTGCTATTACTGTCTCTCACTCCCTCTCAGTCATAGCTATTACTCTCACTACTTCTCCACTGAATTACTATTTTCTCTCCTCTCCCTTCACCATT
>NC_068982.1:106633256-106643410 GCF_001194135.2 Octopus bimaculoides
ATATATATATATATATATATATATCATGTATGTATGTATACAAATATATAAAAACACTATGCTCATTATTATATTAGGAGATTGAAGTTGTAATTTATTTTATTGACACTCCCCCACCCCCACCAAAAGGATGAAACGTAGTGTTGACCTTGACAATAATTTGAACTCGATTAAAACACTAAAAACATTTTTTTAAAAGGCGCAGTACTACAAATTTGGTAATAGAACAATATCTACTAAAAGGGTTTTAGTACTTAATTGGTACCTATTTTAATAATATCGATGAGATGTAGACTTAGAACATAGAAGAATGCAAAAAATATAGTAAGGCGTCATAGCCACCACTCTACCGAGTCTGTCAATGCATTGATTTTCAAATCTTATTATAATTCTGCTTGTCATTACGATACTTAGCCCGTCGGTAACACTTTCACGTTATTAGAGAAAAAGAGGGAGGAAGAAAAGAAAAAGAAAGAAAAAGAGGGAGAGAGAAGCGTCCATGACGTATGGTAGAGGGAATGTAATTGTAACGTTTTCACGTGATTAGTTGAAGGGAAAGAGAGGAGAAAGAAAGAAAAAGAGGATGAGTCGAAGAGTGAAACAGAAAGAGGGAGAGAAAGCGTCTATGACATAAGGTAAAGGGAACGTAATATTTAATACGTGGCTATTTATTTACTACATTACTGATTGCTTGGCCGTGTTACCTTACGTGAAATTACTTCCTTACACACTCTCTCTCCTCCTCGCTCTCTCTCCTCCTCGCTCTCTCTCCCCCTCTTTCTCTTCTTCCTTCCTTCTCTCTCCGTATTCTACTGTCATTACGTCCCTCCCCCGTTATGCAATTACAAATAATAATTCACATCCTCGACCTTCTCCTCTTACAATTACTATTTCCCTATAACTTTCTCAACATATTTTATTACGCATCTGCTTGCCTCTATACAATTTTCAAAATTTACTGTTTCATCGCTGTCGTATGACGGATAATGTTGGGAATATTTTTACTACAACGAGTCATATCTTAAATGCTTAGGACCAAATTAAGTGATAGCTAAATACATACGAACTTCACAAGACATATCTTATTTCATGTAATCGAGGCATTTACTCATAGAAATGATATAGAAATTTCAATCTGTGTACCACAGTAAAGCATAAGCGTCATTGAAAGCCTAGTTAACTGCGGTATTCGTACTGAGATAGCAGCTCTAAGACGTAAAGTGTTAAAAACACACAAATATATCAGTAGCAGGCGGAAATCGTCCAACAGCGGTGGTGGCATTGCTAAATGCGAAATGACCAATGTTTATACGAAATGAGTTAACGGAAAGAATAAATCTCAACTATACCCATGTATAGAAAGAGTACACATATTTACGTTACCGTAAACTTCCGGGACACCTATATGCTTTTGCGACCACTAGCTTCTTCAGGTGCTATAGAAAGATACATTCCTGTGAATCTTTAATATAAATATCAGTCAATCGCGAAGGATTGAATACAAAGTGACTAAAACGTACAAGAGAAACGAAGCGAGCACGTTTAAATACAACTGAAAAAATACTGTCTTACCAAGATAGAGAGAAAATATATATATTCGTCTAATTACAGCACTGTTTCCATCAAAGTTAAAGATATCGTAAAAATTTCAAATGATATTAAAATTTGCATTCAACCACAATGTTCATCTTTGTATATAATTACGAATGTGTGAAACGAATCGAAATGTGCATTGATATCTAGATATATCGTTTGTATTTATTTATTGCTGTATTCATTGACTGAAGTCATTCATTTGTGAATTTATAAAAATCTGCTATTACAACTGCCAATTAAATGAAATTAAATTTAACCTTACTGTTAAATGAATTAAGAAGTTTAATGGTGTATTACATAATTTTCCAAAGACCTTAATGTATATGCATATATATGTATGTATGCACGTATGTATGTATGTGTGTATGTATGTATGTATGTATGTATGTATGTATGTATGTATGTATGCATGTATCTATGTACGTACATCTACTCACAAGGTTTTTCGTCGACCCGAGGCTGTAGTGGAAGATACTGGGCCTAAACCACATACAGAAATACATACATACATCAGGCGTGGCTGTGTGGTAAGTAGCTTGCTTACCAACCACATAGTTCCATGTTCAGTTCCCCTGCGTGGCACCTTGGGCAAGTGTCTTCTGCTATAGCCTCTGGCCGACCAAAGCCTTGTGAGTGGATTTGATAGACGGAAACTGAAAGAAGCCTGTCGTATATGTGTGTGTATCTGTGTTTGTCCCCCCACATCGCTTGTCAACCGATGTTGGTGTGTTTACGTCCCCGTAATTTAGCGGTTCGGTAAAAAGAGACTGGTAGAATAAGTACTAAGTTTAGAAAGAATTAGTCCTGGAGTCTATTTGTTCGACTAAAGACGGTGCTCCAGCGTAGCCGCGGTCAAATGACTGAAAGAAATAAAAATAATAAAAGAATAAATAACTATATAAGTATGTATGAATGTATGTACGTATGTGTGTATGTGTGCGCGCGCGTGTATACATACATATTTTATATGCAGGTTAACAAGACTGCCAATGGTTTCGTATAAAGAGGAATCTCTTTGCAATTTTTGAACTGCTACATGGGAACATTGGTACTCGTGTCCATTTTAAATGAAAATATACGAAGTCGCACGAAGTCGCACGAAGTCGCACGAAGTAGTACGGGATTTCTGAATAAATGAATATACAAATATACAGATCATGATTTGTATATCTATTTATTCAGAATCCCGTGTTGTTTCGTGTAACTTCGTGTATTCTCATCCAAAGTGGAGACGAGTAACAACGTTTCTATGTGGTTGTCTTGGAAATTATTTGAAACTTTTTGTAGCCTTATTACTCCACAGATAAAGGATAAAGTCCATCACACACACACACACGCATAAGATGGAATCTCCCGTCGAAGACGACGTATGAGCGTTCAGCTTTTGCCGAACGACCTGCACAAATGATTTGTTTATAGTGATCAAATGTTCGTGCCACTCATTACCTCATTCTCTCCATCAAATCAACGCTGTAGGCATCAACATTATAGGTATGAACTTGGAACAGAAAAAGGAATAGTTTGAACGCGTACCTAAGAGTAACCGGTTAATATACAGGCGCAGGAGTGGCTGTGTGGTAAGTAGCTTGCTTACCAACCACATGGTTCCGGGTTCATTCCCACTGCGTGGCACCTTGGGCAAGTATCTTCTACTATAGCCTCGGGCCGACCAAAGCCTTGTGAGTGGATTTGGTAGACAGAAACTGAAAGAAGCCTGTCATATATATGTATATATATATATATATGTATGTGTATATGTTTGTGTGTCTGTGTCTGTCCCCCCAACATCGCTTGACAACCGATGCTGGTGTGTTTACGTCCCCGTAACTTAGCGGTTCGGCAAAAAGAGACCGATAGAATAAGTACTAGGCTTCCAAAGAATAAGTCCTGGGGTCAATTTGCTCGACTAAAGGCGGTGCTCCAGCATGGCCGCAGTCAAATGCCTGAAACAAGTAAAAGAGTGAAAGAGTAAAAGAGTATATAACTTAAGTCATAACTGGTTTAATTGACACATGATGGTTTAAATTGATTGTTGTTAACCAGATACAACAGGATAGTTTCTCTCACTCCTGGTAACTAAAGACAACAGGATGGTTTAACTGACTGTTAGTAACTGAATACAGCAGGTTAGTGTAACCCACGAATAGTAACGGGGTATCATCAGGAGGTATAATTAATAAGGCTACCACAATTTTACAAATATTTCGTTAGCTTGCAATGCTGAATTCAGATTCTTAAGACAGGAAACATAGATGAAGAATCAAAATTACAAGCTTACTAGGCTTTCAGTATTGCATCTTGCACTCAATGGACTATGGAGCTCGTACTTATTGCTGATATTATTCATTCCAAGTAGTCCCTTGATCAAAGGCATTCCAGCTGTAACCATTCTCTCTTAACCGATTTAGTTTATTTCAATCAACATTATCTAATATGTCATCTTTTTTTAGACATCAGGGAGATAGATTTATATGCATACACACACACACACACACACACTCACACACACACAAGCAAATACACATACACACACACACACACACACATATATTTATATACATATGTACTTTGTGTGTGTGCCCGTATATATACACAAATGCATGAATGTGTATATATATGAACACACACACTCACACACACACACACACACACTCACACACACACACAAGCAAATACACATAAACACATACACACACACACACACATATATGTATATACATATGTACTTTGTGTGTGTGCCCGTATATATACACAAATGCGTGAACGTGTATATATATGCACACACACACTCACACACACACACACACATATATATATACATACCCGTGTGTGTGTGTGTGTGTGTGTGTGTGTGTGTGTGTGTGTGTGTGTGTGTGTGTGTGTGTGTGTGTGTGAGTAAATTTGGCCCGAGACAATATTTTTTCCGCTTGTAAATAATACCAAGTAGTAATATAGTTAAATAGTTAAACACAAGTGATTGTATATGCATTACGTCACACAACACCTTACTTTTGAGGCTGGAACTGTCATAAATGCTTTGAATTGCGCTTGTTATTGCACCTAGACGAACTTAAAAGTAGAAAAAAAAACCCTAAACCTTTTTCTTGCCATACTTAAAACTATTTGGTTGCAATCGTCAAACGTGTTTTCGTTACTTTAGAAATAACCAGACAAAACATTTCTTTTCAAATTGCTAGGTTTGTTTCCCATTTCGTATGAGATAAGTTGCTGCCTGAATTTCGATCTATCAAGTGTATCACTGCAGAAGAACACCTGCATGTTGTGTAAACATACGACAGGTGCTAGCTTAAAGACAATGAATTTGTGGGTTTTCTTTTATTGCACATTCACAGCAGCGTTTGTAATTTTAGCGCAATTCTTTCTGGTGTCTAATTTAACCCATTGCCTATCCTGTGTTTCACATGTGATATACAGGTCATATTTTCCGGGCGTCCAGACATCATATATGATACATATTCCCATTTTTTTCAACCACCAGAATAACTTCGGACTTAGGAAAGGAAAGCTCTATAATACTCAGAACGTATGAAACAAGGGCCAACTAAATTTTGAAAACAAGCTTGGACGTTTACGACAAATTTATGGAAATGTTTTGAAGAGTTAATATATTTACTATCTATGTTTTCCTGGCAGTAGCATGACTAGTTAGGGGACAATAAGTCGAATATTTTAACAAATAAGGCTTCCGTTTGTTATTGTATTTGCACCTATATGCACAGGCCTTGTCAGGGTTCAGTTTTGTGAAAGATTAGCTGTTTTCTATGCATGCAAATCTTTTCTTTCTACGCTACCGATGTTGTCCAAAGGAAAGCAAGGCAAGACAAAGCGAATAAAGCTTGGCACCGGTGGCGTCGCAGGCATTGCTACAAGATCGCAAAGAGGTGGAACAGATACTGCAAGGCATCTTGTCCGACGATCAAACAGATCCACCCGCTCACTACTCTAGACTGGACAGTTAAATTTTTATTGACTCTGAAAGGATGAAAGATATGGTTGACTTCGGTATGATTTGAACTGAGAGTGAAGAACAAATCCCACGAAACGTTTTATCCAATTCTCTAACTCCGTTAATTCGCTGCTTCGTATTTTAACAATCATTACGTACAATGACACAAGGCAACGACTTTTGGAAAGAGAACTAGTATCAGTCAATTTACTTTAATTTAATTACTTCACTAATATTTAATTTTATCGGCTCTCTGAGATGAAAATCGATCTATTAGGGTTTGAACCCAGAACGTAAAAGGGTATAACTAAATACTACAGAACATTTAGTTCAGTACTCTGTCGTTTCTGCTATACACCACCCATTATTTTCACCAATTGATTTCTGTTAAATCACAAATTTGGGAGAAAGTATAGTTACTAATATCAGCCCTGATATTTCATGGATACTTATTTCGTCGACTTCGAAATAATGAAAGACAAAGTCGACATCGGCAGGATTCGAACTCAAACTTATAAAGAGACGAGATGTACCACGTGTTGTCCCACGAAGTATCGATTCTCCGATGCACCACTTTCTACTTAACCAATAATGTTAATTTCTAACAGAAGCACAAAACCGAAAATTTTATGAATGAATGTAGTCGAATATATCGACTGATCAATATTTTATTGAACTCGTAAGAATAAAAGACAAAGTTGAAACCTCGGTAGAATTTGAACTCGTAACGTAACAGTCCGCAACAAAATGCTGCAAGACATTTTCCCGTCTCATGTATATACGTGCGCACGCGTGTGATGTTGAATTGTGATAAAAACAGTTTTACATTAAATTGAAAAATCATCCAATACCTTTCGTAGAGAACATAGTTTCAATAATCTTACAAGAAGAATGGTGACAGTAACTTCGAAGTTTCTACCTGCTAGCCTTCATCAGCTTTCTGACATTGCCACATAGCTACTTATAGTGAAGAACGGCGCAATTGATTAATTCCGCCCAATTACTTTACCAGTGTCCCAATTTTATCGACCCTGAAAAAATAAGACGACAAAGTTCTTAAACCTACTGCTTCTTATCTCTATCCTTCGCTAATTTGGTATCAAATGTTTATTTTCTGTATTGGTCGAGCAGATAATGATCAGAAAGTTATCGGTTTTCATTTCTTTGATTGAATTAAGGCGGCAAGCAGGCAGAATAGTTAGCAAACCGGACAAAATGACTAGTGGTATTTCGTCCATCTTTAAGTTCTGAGTTCAAATTCACCGAGCTCGACTCTGCTTTTCATCTTACGGGATCGTTGAACTAAGTTCTAGTCGAGCCATATGTCTGTTATAAATATATCTGTTGCCATATGTCTTTTATAAATAATTGTTCCTCTATGAAAATAGGGCAATGGAATTGGTAGAAACGGTACAATGATAGATTTAATGCTTTGCGGTATTTCATTGCGTTCCTCTATATTCAAATTCAAATGTCGCCAATGTTCGTTTTGCCTTTCATCTGTCAAAGGTTGAATAATATGATCCAAAGTTGAATAATATGATCCAAAGTTGAATAATATGATCCAAAGTTGAATAATATGGTCGACATAATTGACTATCCTCTTTTCTCAAAATTTCAGTCCTTGTGTCTATAGAAGAAAGGCTTTCTTTGACTGACTTACAGACATTCCTGTAATTAAGTACAACTCATGTTATCTACTTAAGAATTAGAGTATATGTTTTGTCACAGAATTGGAATTTCCAAAATATATATCATTGACATATCCAGATTTATTCGATCACATATACACAATCCAGTTGAGAATACACATTTTTTCATCAATAAAAACTTTATCATTATAATGTTCCCTTAAAAACATTGTCAAATACTTGGGAAAGTTTGCAATGTGACTGTGTAACAGGCATAGTTTTCCAAGAGGGGTTAGCTACGTGGGTAAAGTAAAAGGTTGTAAAAATGACTTCGCAGATGGGTGACAAACTTCTTTTGCCGAGACTGTAGTTCTTCTCTGCTGGTCTTGCAACTATTTAATATTTATCTTGATGATAATGGATAGCAAAATCAGTAGAATAAATGACGAAATGCTATGCAGTATTTAGTCTCGTTCTTTTACGTTCCGAGTTCAGATCCCATCGCGGTTAATTTTAGTTTTTGTCCTTCAGGAGTTCAACAAAATCACGTACAGGGATCGACTTAATCGAATGATTTCTATCCTACCTCCGAAATTTGAAGCCATATGTCTGTTATAAATAATTGTTCTACTATGAAAATAGGGCAATGGAATTGGTAGAAACGGTACAATGATAGATTAAATGCTTTGCGGTATTTCATTGCGTTCCTCTATATTCTAAATTCAAATGTCGCCAATGTTCGTTTTGCCTTTCATCTGTCAAAGGTTGAATAATATGATCCAAAGTTTAAGTGATCCTTATAGTGAACTACTACTACTACTACTACTACAGCTGCTACTGCTGCTGCTATTACTACTGCTATGTTTAGAATAGTGCTACTGCTTCCTATACATTCTATACCGTATTAAAAAAAAGGGCACTTGACTGATTGGTATGGAGTTGCTTACCAACACTGTCTAACTTTTAAGCCACTGATGTGCTACTTCCTCTCCGTTTCCATTTCTACCGCTACTACAGCGGCCACTGGACGTGAAAACTGACTGATCTCCTATCACATCTACTCAGACACACTCTAGTTCCTCGTTACTGCTCCACTTATCTATATTGTGTCTACCTGCAAGGCCCTCACTAACCACTAATCCAAAATCTTTCTCCCCCAGAACGTCCATTCTCTGGAATTTCCTTCTTCTACATATTCATTCATTCATTCATTCATTCATTGCAGCTGTTAACTTGCGATGTTCGGGTAAAAACATTGACTGTATCGATCTGACTCGTTTCAAAGAATTAATGAAGGGCATTGGTGTATCTCCTTCCTTGAGACTAAGCCAACTAAATATTTTAATCAAACGAAGTGGCTGATTTTATCGACATCATCTTCTTCCAAAGTTTTTATGTCATTATTTACTAAAATTATTTTTACATTGGTATAAAATCGTTAATTCTATAAAAGGCCTACCTGCCCACACTTGGACAATGGCGAGGCGGTTATTTGGAGGGCTTGCTTTCACAATTAGGTGATTAGCTATGATCGCAGGTACCTATACGGGATTTCAACTCAGAAATGCAAGAACATATCGCACGATGCTCTCATAATTATGCTAATCCCCCGCCCTGGACTAGTATCAATACTTTATATTTCAACCGCTAAACAATGAATGACATACTCTTTTTTCTTTTACTCTTTTACTTGTTTCAGTCATTTGACTGTGGCCATGCTGGAGCACCGCCTTTAGTCGAGCTAATCGACCCCAGGACTTATTCTTTGGAAGCCTAGTACTTATTACATCGGGCTCTTTTTGCCGAACTGCTAAGTTACGGGGACGTAAACACACCAGCATCGGTTGTCAAGCGACGGTGGGGGGGGGACAAACACAGACACACAAACACACATACATATATATATATACATATATACGACGGGCTTCTTTCAGTTTCCGTCTACCAAATCCACTCACAAGGCTTTGGTCGGCCCTGGCTATAGTAGAAGACACTTGCCAAAGGTGTCACGCAGTTGGACTGAACCCGGAACCATGTGGTTGGTAAGCAAGCTACTTACCACACAGCCACTCCTGCGCCCTTTTATCTCGCAGAATTTTAACTCAGAGCGCAGAATGCCAGAAGAAATATTACAGGGCATTCTGTCCGATGCTCAAATAGCTGTGCTAATTCACCGCCTTTTCAAGTATATACGTTCAGTCAAAATGAGGATTTCTAACATAGATACAAAAGCAGATATTTTGGAAGAGGTAACAGTCGATTAATTCAACTTCAATACATGAATGATTCTTATTTAATCGGTCTCTGAAGAGTGACAGAGTGAACCACAGCGAGATTTGAACTCAGAACGTATTTAAATAACACAAGGCATTTCATCCGTGGCACTTCAGATTCTGCTGTTCTCCTCACTTAACCAATCCGCTGTTTTATTAATAATGGGGAATAGAATCTGAGAGAAAAGGGGAAGGAAGAGAGAAAGAGAAATAGAAGACGAGAAAGAAAGAAATAGAAAACAATAAAAGACTAGTATTTGTGATTGAGTCCAAACGAGTTGTAAAACGTATAAGTGAATGATCATCTTTTGCAACGGTCAGTTTACAAAAGATTCAGTGAAGCGTTACGCTTTCGCTTTCTCTCTCTCTCTCTCTCTCTCTCTCTCTCTCTCTCTCTCTCTCTCTCTCTCTCTCTCTCTCTCTCTCTCTCTCTCTCTCTCTCTCTCTCCCTGTCTCTTTCTCTCGGCATATATATAATGCTGGACTTCTCGAAGTCGGTGAATGGTTGGCGAAGGCGGGAATCGCCGAACGATGATTAACATACGTGATTGATGAATATCAAAAGAATTCTGCTGGCACTAAAACTAGAAATGGTTCTCGTTTTGATCTGTTTTTCTTGTATTTTTGTTTTTGCTTTTTTTTTCTATAGCTAGCAGCATTCGAGTTGGTGTTAAGAGTGGTATCCTC
>NC_068982.1:106644028-106652043 GCF_001194135.2 Octopus bimaculoides
TATATATATATATATATATATATATATATATATATCTTAAAGCTCATTGTATGCATGTATGTATGTGTGCCTGCACATATGTATTGTTTTGGTTTAACACTTTCTTGCGTGTGCATGTGCGTATATGTATATGTATATATATATATATATACGTCTATATACATATATATTCATATATATACACACACACACACACACACACACATATGCTTGTGAAAATGTATATATGAATTATATTTAGAAGTGTGTGTATGTACGTACTTATGCATATGTTTGTATATAATTAGTATATATGCATGTGTGAGTATCTAGGTGTATTGTGTGTGCGAGCGTGCGCGCGGGCATGTATATGTGTGTGTGTGTTTGCGGTGTATTGCGATGGCTGGTGTGATGTGGTGTCTGGTGTATAGCGAATGGAATGGAGGGTAGAATAAAGGTGGATACGAGGCGTGGAAGGACAGTCTGTGTTAATGGCTTGTGTGTTTAAGCGTAAGGTCGTTATAGATAAATTTTGGTTGTGTTGTATTTATTGTACTGTTTTCTGGGTTTTTTTCCTTCGTTATTATTGTTATAGTTGTTCTTTTTTGGCAGCCTTCTTCTTTTTTGCTTTATTCTTCTTTCTTCTTTTCTTTTTCCTCTTGGAATCCCCGGATATTAGTCCCGTGGTCAGCGGTTGCCAGGCAACATTTTTCGCACACACATTTCTTCGAATCTTGTTACGCATCACATACAGCAGAAGAGCAACGCGCCATTCTTGTGGAACCTAAACACTCGCAAAGTCTTCAACTAAGCATCATCTACTATCGTATTCTTTCGCTTTTCTTTGCTTTTCTCCTCGTTTTTATTTCATTCTTCTTTTCACTTTGCCTTTTCTGTTTCTTATTTATTTAAATATTTATTTATTTATTCATTCATTCATCTACTTATGTTTGTATATACTTTTATTTATTTATTGTTGATATTTCGGTAACGGAGTCTGCAGACGACATTGGATAGCGGCTGTTGCAATGAATTGAAAGAACGACAAATTGGGAAATACAAAATTCTATGTCAAGAGAATTCGGATTATTATTATTATTATTATTATTATTATTATTATTATTATTATTATTTTCTTTCATTTCCTTTTTTCTTTTACTTGTTTATTATTAACTGTGTTATTTTTATTGTTGCTTTTGGGTGGGGGGATATTTTCATATTTTATTTTTACTGAAAAAATATTAGCTGTTTCAATAGAAGCAAAAAATATGATTCTAGAATTGAAAAAAAAAAAAAAAACTTGTCAAACGGAAACGGTTAAGAAATTCTTTAAAACAAACAACATAAATGTATTTTTTAAATAGAGATGTTGACATGTTAACAATCAAGCAGATTTCTTTAAGTTTCTTTGAAGTGTTCTACATCAATTTCTCACTTCTGTTCACTACTCGCTACTCATACATACTCTGCACTCTCCTCCTTACTCTCTTTTTAGTGTCTCTTTCAACTTTTTCTAAAACTCTTCTTTTTCAAACATTTTATTTATTTATGTATTTAAATTATCATCATCATTATTAGTATTATTATTATTATTATCTATCTCTTTCTCTCTCTCTTTCTCGCCCGTGCTCGCGCGCTTTTCCAATGAAGCGATAATTTTCGATTTTTCTCATTCTCAAAACCATTTCTCTAAATTTCGTTTCTTATCTATTAATATTCAATGAAAATATATCTACTTACTTTTATTTTTGTTTCCTTTACTTATATTTTTTTCTTATTGTTTTTGCCGTGGCCCTGTGCCAATGTAAGAAATCACATTCATTGTTATAGTTTTTTTGCTTATTATTCAGTCCCAGTAATGCTTATTACATTGTTGTTGTTGTTGTTGTTGTTGTTGTTCTTCTTCTTCTTCTTCTTCTTCTTCTTCTTCTTCTTCTTCTTCTTCTTCTTCTTCTTCTTCTTCTTCTTCTTCTTCTTCATAATCCTCCCCCTTCTTCCCTGATCAGCTTTAAAACTATCATCGACAAGCAAGCATCGGGAATAATTTTCTCCGAATATGACAATGTGACACGCATAAATAACTACCATTATTTATGTAGATAGATGTTATTAATGTGTGTATATATGTGTGTGTGTGTGTGTGTGTGTGTGTGTGTGTGTGTGTGTGTGTGAGAGAGAGAGAGAGAGAGAGAGAGAGAGAGAAACAGAAAGAGAGAGAGAGAGAGAGAGAGAGAGAGAAACAGAAAGAGAGAGGGGGAGAGAGACAGACAGACAGAAAGACAGAGAGTGACTGTGTGTGCGCGCGCACACTTACATAAATGTGAATGTATGGGGTCTGATATGCTAAAAGAAAAACTATTATAATGAAATGCCACATAAAGAGGCAATATAGGCAATGTGTGTGTGTGTGTGTGTGTGTGTGTGTGCGTGCGTGCGTGCGTGTATAAAGATATAAAACACACACACACGTGTCAGTATATATAAATTTAAAGGTGTAAATATATATATATATATATATATATATATATATATATATATACATATGCATACATGTATGTGTGTGTGTGTGAGCGTGCGTGCGTATGTGTGCCATTGTAACTTGGCAGCCATGTTCTACAAAGAGAAAACATGAAATCAAAAGCGTATGCTATATGTATTGCTTTCAGTTAACGCTGTAAAAATGTTTTGAAGATTCATTTAAAATAGTTAATTTAAAAATTAATGTCTTATGTATTATGAATGCTTTACGTAGAAAAATGTTAGATCATTACCAGAATGATAATTATCCTTACAATCAAAGCAGTATTTCTCTACAAGTATCCATCTGGTGTTTGGGGTAATCATCTTAATGTTTAATATAATGATGCGTGTAATTAATAATTGGATAGAAACACATATAATTTATTTCAGAGGATGTTATTGCAAATTACAGAACATTACAAGCAGATATTATTTTAAATACATCTGTTTGTACCACAGTGAATACGAGCAGAACATTCCGAGCGTTTAGGGAGTTAAATCTAAGATAAAACGAGTTCATCATATATTGGACAGTTACCTAATGAGGCGTGAGTATAAATACATTGTATTTTTGAGCGGAAGACGTAATTCGGCACAGCTTTAATCTCCAGAATTTTCTTCGAGGAAAGTTAACACCGTTAGACTATCTTCCTAGTCAGTGGAGATATTCACATCTCATTTGCTTAAGTTATGTATTTGAAAACGAGTTCCGTGGTTCGAGATTGAAGTAAACCAACTAACTCTTATATCAATTTTGCGTGTTACAGTTAATTGCTTAATGAAATTGTCCACTCGTCTAATTATTGGGTAAGCGGCTGAATATTCCGTAGACACTCGTACTCTTGTAATTTTCATGCAGAATCAGTATGAAAAAATTGGGCTCTCAAATCTCGAATTCAGTCCATATGACATCCTTCCCTAGATGACCGACAGATGCCCTCTTTCTCCTGTATTTTTCTGTCCACACTGGGGCCCAGAAGGTAGCTGATTTCCACATTAGAGCATACTTTTGTAGTCCCACACAACAATACCTCGCCGGTTGTATTTTAACTTGGTGGCTGTTTTAATTTTTAAGTTTCTCCAATATTCTTTTAAACCATCGGTCTCAATATAGTCAACTTCGTCTGTTGTTATTTCACTTTCTTATCTTGTTCCAGACTGTTCTCATCACCCCATTATGCCACGAGGGAAAGTAATATCTAGGAAGGCGTTCTCTCGCGAATGGGAACAATGTGGTTGATGTCTTCAATCTTAATTTTGCACAATCTACTTCTGCTGCAGGTACTTGGTGGGGGTCTCTTGTTCTTGAATTGCATGTATGTATGTATATACGTATGTATGTCCTGAGTGTGACTTTCAATTTCATCTGATAGTGGGGTTCTGGTTCAGGTGTTCCAGCGTTTTGAGGAATGAGGTACTACCTCTCGGCCACTATTATTCCCAGCTCTTCTCTAACCCGGAGTAGTAGCACCTGTCAGGATCCCAGCTATGTGATTACATCATTATGTGATCAATTAGCATATGTGATCACAGCATCCTTCAAAGAGGCGTTATAATTACAATCTGTTGTTCGGTTTACTTATTGGCTGTTGGATGATTTTAGTGGTGTACACACTGCTGCAAGCTTTTAGAGCAGGTCTCTAAGTTTGGAGGTGTATCCCCACTTCTTCCCACCATTCTCGGAGGCCTTGAAAGAGATCAAGGACATTGCCCTTCCTCTTCTATTTAAGGCATGAAAGAAATACAAAACTTCACTCAAAAATGAATGAGCAAATCCACTGACAAGTTTCTAACCACATATCTATGATTTGCCAGACGGCCGCGTAACCAGTTGCACTACTGAACGGATGACTTTTCTACCTTCTCAAATGTGGAGACTATTAGTTGTTTCAACTATGGTGACTGTACAATTTTATTTCCACAACATAATTGTCACTCATTTAGCCCATCGTCAATACAGAACCGACGTAGGAAACTTCACTTCAGCTCGATATTTGCGGCAGGGGATGTATCAAATTATGAATTGACTGATAAATTTGTAATAAAATTTCGGTAGATAATATATAACTTGTACTGGACGCTTAGTATTTCTTTTTCTCGAAGTCTGCATCATTTTGTAACGCTCTCTAACTAGCTCAGAAGACTTCGATCTGAACTGTAACTATATTAACTTTCTTTTGTAGTTCTTTCCGACCTTCCAATCTAAAGACTTATTAAAATAAAATTCTATGGATAAATCCACCTCTACCTTCTACATCTAACGAATTAAAATATCATATATATACATATATGTATGTATATACACCTACATACATACATACATACATACATACATACATACATACATACATACATATGTGTGTGTGTGTGTGTGTGTGTGTATTCGTGCTTATTGAACAGTATAGAAGGATCTTAAAGAGCTCTAGGCACTTCTGTCCTTTCTTCTCGTCGTCGTCTTCTTCACACTAAATAATGATTTCTTGCATCAGACACAGATCGAATATTTGTAGGGAAGGTATGTATAACATATTGAACTTTCGTCAGGATATTACTGGTACTTATATTATCGTCACCTCCTCTCTAAAAGGAATACATGACGGAAATTTGAACTCCGAACGTAAAGGAACGTAACTAGATTCTCCATGACATGTTATCTGGTATTCTACTTATAATGCCTTTATAGATTAAATAATTAATTATTTCTAACATAAACACTAGGCCAGAAACTTGGAGGGAAGGATTTAATCGATAAAATCAGTGCCAGTATATCACTGGTATTTTATTTAATGCTCCATCCCCACTCCGGAAGGATGACAGACAAAGTCAATTTCAGCTGGCTCTTAAACCAGAATATAAAATAATTAAATACCAAATAAAAAAAGGAAGGTAAGGTAGTCAATACCATTGACACTAGTACATGACTGGTACTTTATTTTATTATCCCCAGAGGAGTGGAAAGCAAAGTTGATCTCGGCAGGATTTCTGCTGAGAACGTAAAGGACCTGAAGAAATAAAGAAATAAACATTTTGTCCGATGCTTCTGCTAATTCACCGCTCTTTCTATGCCCAAATAATAATCACATCGATGTACATATGTACATACAGAATATACACACTGTGTGTATCTATGACTTACAGAGACTTTTTTTTCACTGATACACTACTTTTGTTTCTGCTTTGTCTTTTGTTTTGCTTTTGTATATATTTTAAGACATCAACGAATTGTCTTAAGAGACTCTAGCCGTCCCAATTATAAGTTACAGCTACAATATCCTTAACTGGACACTAAATGAACTAATCAAAATAGGAAAACAAGAAAAGTAATGACAGGATTTAGGATGCACCACCCAAAATCTGACATAGAAAGGTTATACATACAACGTATAGAAGGTGGTAGAGGCCTTATACAGCAAGAAAACTATTAAAAAAATAACCACCATAAGACTACAAATATACCTACTTCAGAAGCAAGGAAAACAAATAGCCACAAAACACGAACAAAACAAAAAAAACTGTTTTCAGTCTTTAAGGAAACTGACAAATACAAAAAAGAAGTCATACTACCTAACACCTATGAAGAAAAAAGAAGAAACAACAAAAGTTGTAAAGCAACTGAAATCCAAACTAAAACTAGAACAGCAACGATGGCAAGAAAAGCCCCTTCATGGCAAATACTGGGTTACACTAAACGCAAACGACATAGACAAAGCAAAATCCCAACAATGGCTGAGAAGCTCAGGACTCAAAGCAGAGACTGAAGGATTTTTAATTGCAGCACAAGACCAAAGCCTCCCCACCAGAAATTACCAAAAACATATAATGAAAAGAAACATAACAAGTAACTGCAGAATATATGGAGATGGACAAGAAACAATCAACAATATTGTCTCTGGCTGCCCAGTCCTGGTTAAGAAGGAATATATTCACAGACATGACCGAGTTGGGACCTATATACACTGGAAGCTATGCCAACACTATAGAATTACAACAGAAAAAAGATGGTATAGGCACACGCCAGAAAAGGTCACAGAAAATGAGAAAGCAACCATACTGTGGGATATGCCAATACACACAGATAAATTAAGGCCAATAGGCCGGATATAGTTATCAGAGATCACCAAGAAAAAAATGCTTTCTAATGCTTTCAGTCAAAGCTGAATTCCAAAATCGTATTGAAGTAATAAATTCAAGAGCAGTACTCTTAATCAGATATGGAGTTGGAATTATAAGCTGGACCAACGATATAAAGAAACTTGACAGAAAACTAGAAAGTTCTTGACGATGTATGGAGCTCACTACCCAAAAGCTGATATCAACCGGCAGTACTTGAGGAGAGACCAGGGTGGAAGAGGCTTAGTAGCAGTAGAAGAATGTGTACAGATAGAAAGAAAAAGTTCGGAGAGCCACGGAAGACGTATGTGGAACGAAATCCTGGGCTTGATTAAAAAGGGGGAAATTAAAAAAAGTAACAGAGAGCCTAATTGTAGCAGCCCAAGATCAAGCGACAAAAACAAACAACTTGAGAAAAAATATATGAGAGAATGTGTCAGAAAAATATAGAGCCTGTGTAACATGGGACGAGACAGTGGCACAGTGTGACAGAATTCCTCAAGTTGGCACAAGAAGAATATGGAACATGGCCAGATTGTAAAAGTTTTACACTAGAAACTGTGCCAAAAATGGAGATTTGAAGCTGGAAACACATGGTACAATCATCGAGTCGAAAGAGTACTAGAATCGGATTTTGTGAGACTTTCCTATTCAAACAGATAAGAAGTTAGAAAATAACAGGCCAGATATAACGATTATAGATAAGGAAAAGCGAATCTGCTTACTTATCGACCCTCATGCCCGTTTGATTCCAAGATCGTAAAGAAAGAGAAAGAAAAACAAAGAAAGTACAATCTCTTAAAATTTGAAATAGGAAGGATTTGGAGCATGCGAACAGTAAAGATTGTGCCTTTAATAATTGGTGCGCTGGGAACAGTAAGCAAAGATATAAACAAATGGCTGAAGAGGGTTGAAATAGAATGCTTGGTAGAGCTCCTACAGAAAGTTTGTCTTTTAGGGACAGAAAGGATTATCAGGATGGTTCTGAACACTTGAAATACTGCTGAAGAGTTGCGGATATCTAAGGTTACAGGTAGTAACCCGCTACCCACATAAATCCTACCAGGAATAAGACCAAACCTGAGCCAAACCAAAATAATAATAATAATAATAATAATAATAATAATAATAATAATAATAATAATAATAATAATAATAATAATAATAATAATAATAATAAGGTTAGCGAGGCATATCAAAAAAGGGTGAAGATGGTGTTGAAATCCAGCCTGAATGTCAAAAATTTGATTACCGCAATGAATATCTGAGCATTTGCAGTGGTCAGATATAGTGCATCCATCCTCAAATGGACTAAGGAGGAAATATCAACATTGGATAGAAGGACAAGAAAGTTGATGACACTGCATAGAGTGCTACACGCTAAAGCAAACGTAGACAGATTGTAT
>NC_068982.1:106653013-106657320 GCF_001194135.2 Octopus bimaculoides
AATAATAATAATAATAATAATAATAATAATAATAATAATAATAATAATAATAATAATAATAATAATAATAATCATAAAGATGTGTTTATTAATTGACATGAGTATTCCTTGCGATCACAATATAGCGGCGAAAGAATTTGACAAGATCAGTAAATATAAAGACTTGCTATAGAAATTGAAAAAATGTGGCACCTCAAGGCGACTACCGTACCAGTGATTGTAGGATCTCTAGGAATGATAATAAAAAAAGGTACTGAAACCTATTTGAAAATGATACCAGGCCTACCATCCCTACAGGTATCTTTCCTCAATCCGTTCAGCCTCGTCCACCGCAGAACCTCTTTCACCACAGCCACTAGACAGAGGAACACTGCTTGCTATAACTTGTTAAAGATAGATGGTGGACAGTCCTCACGATGGATTCGGCTGATCGATGGATTCGGCTGATCGATGGATTTGGCTGATCGATGGATTCATCTGATCGATGGATTCGGCTGATCGATGGATTCGTCCCACACGTGATAACAACTTTTGAACTCAGAATGTAAAACCGGACGAAATGCCACAAAACATTTTTCCTGGCGTGTTAACGATGCTGCAACTCGAAACGTTACTATTACTACTACTATTACTACTACTACTACTAATAATAATAATAATAATAATAATAATAATAATAATAATAATAAGAATAAGAAGAAGAAGAAGAAGAAGAAGAAGAAGAAGAAGAAGAAGAAGAAGAAGAAGAAGAAGAAGAAGAAGAAGAAGAAGAAGAAGAAGAAGAAGAAGAAGAAGAAGAAGAAGAAGAAGAAGCTATAACCATTTTATGCGAATAGAAAGGCAAGTCCTGTTATGGGACTTTCCTGTACTTCGAAAGAAGAACATGACGCAACAAACCGGATATTGCAAGCGTCGACAAGAGGACGCAGCATGCTCATGTGACCAGAGTAAAACAAATTTTTTTTAAAAAAGGAAAAGAGAGAGATTGGAGCTTTTTACCAACCTAAGATCCTAAGATAATGAAATCCCCGCGTGTTGGAACAAAAAAGTAAGCAACGTGAGGATGCTGTCAATTACTGTTGGATACTTAGGAACAGTGGCAAAATATATGAGAACAAAGCTTGGAAAACTTGATCTTAACTTGCGAGTAGATGCAGTGCAAAAAACCTGTCCACTAGGTTCAACAAGAATTGTCTGAAATGTTCTTAATACAACGTAAAAAGAAATATGACTGAAAAGAAAAAAAAAATATCTACAAAATACACGAAATATTTTTCATCCAAGACCACAACTTGTGGTTCAATAGGGAGCGTAATTAAAGCTGACAAAGCACAAATTTCGTGAAACAGTAGATAATATTAATAATAATCCTTTCTATTATAGGCACAAGGCTTGAAATTTTGGGGGAGGAGGATAGTCGATTACATCGACCCCAGTGTTCAACTGATACTTATTTTGTCGGCCCCGAAAGAATGAAAAGCAAAATCGACCTCGAGGAATTTGAACTCAGAACGTAAAGATGGATTAAATGCTGTTAAGCATTTTATCCGGCATGCTAACGATTCTTCAAGCTCGCTGCCTTAATCATAATAATAATGGTTTCCAATTCTGGCACAAGGCCAGCAATTTCGGAGGAGGGGGAAGTGGATTAGATCGACCCCAGTACTTCCCTGGTACTTATTTTATCGATGCCGAAAGGATGGAGAGCAAACTCGACCTCGGCGGAGTTTGAACTCAGAGCATAAAGCCGAATGAAAAGCCAAGTTCCAAATAGATAAGTGTAGCATCAAGAAGGAAACAGTCTCTCATACTGTGAGTGAATATAGCAAACTGGCTCAAAAGGAATACAAAAGGTGGCATGTTAACGTAGCTAATTACGTTCATTGAAGATTGTGTGAGAAGTACGGTTTTGAAAAGACATTGAAATAGTACGAGTATAAACCAGAAGGTGTCACCGAGAATAAGATCTTGTGAAATTTTACAACCTCATTTGATCCAGTGGTTGATGCTTGGAGACCAGACATTGTTGTAGTTGATAAAATGATGAAGGAAACCCAGATCATAGATATTGCCATACCCTGGGATGTACTAGTAGATGATATAGAACTGGAAAAGATTGAAAAGTACAAACCACTAAAAGGTGAGATTGGACACTTGTGAACAATGAAGAACTTAACTATCATCCCAGTAGTTGTAGAGTCATTGGAAGCATTAACAACCAGGTGTGAGGAATTTGTTGGATAAACTGGGAATGACATGAAGGTAGAACTTGCTCAGAAAACTGCTTTATTGAGAACAGCGAGGATTTTGAGATTGATAATTGGATGTTAAGTATCGTGGATGAAGTATCGTGCTACTGATTCTGTCAGCTCACCGCTTGACGATAATAATACTTGAACGGAATGGGTGTAGAAAGACGAACCGGGGAACGAAAGATCAGCTATTAATTAATAAGCTAACCATCAGAAACTGCAAGAGAAGGCACACAAATTTGAACATGGCATATAATAATAATGCATATGATAAGATACTACTCTCTTGAATAACCAGCGCTTGGGAAATGTACTGAGTAGCATAAAGCATGAGAAGCCTTATATGGAATTGTATGAAATGGTGAGAACTAAATTAGCAGCGGGGTATCAGGCATTAGGAGAAGTGAAAATTAGGAGGGAAATCTTTCAGTGGGACAATGTATCCTCATTGATCGTTATACTAGAAATAACTCCCTTGAGTGAAATACTACGGAAGACAAAGTTGGGATATGATCTGGGAAGAGGTAACGAGAAGCTTAATCACCTGCTATTTATGGACGATTTGAATTGTTCACAATAAAAAAGAGGCAGAATTGGACAGTCTAGACCATTCTGTGCGGAATGATATCAAGATACTTTGGACTTTCAAAATGTGCTGTGATGGTGAGACGAGGAAAATCTGTCAGAACAGAAGGCATATGTATGCTAAGTGATGAAATGATGAAGACAATTGAACCTGAATCCGGATATAAATACGTGAGAATGCTTGATGCAGATGGAATTAAGCATGATTATATGAAAGACAAGGAAAGAATATCTGTAGCGATTGAGAAAGATATTGGATTCAAAGTTGAATGCCGGAAACAATTTCGGAAATGAACTCGCGCGCAGTTTCACTGGTTCGGTATGGGGCTGGAATTTTGCTGAGGACAGAGAATGAGCTAAAGGAGTTGGATAGAAGGCAAAAAAGTTCCTAACCATGCATGGAGTCCATCATCCATGTGCAGACATTGATCGTCTATACATAAAGAGAGAAAATGGAGGAAAGGGAATGATAAGTGTGAAAGACTGCGTGCATATTGAACATGAGAACTTGCTGACCCAAAGTTAGGAAACTTTATTAGTAGCAGTTAGAGATGAGGGTATAATAAAAGCAGGAAAGAAGAACAGGAGACTACACAATCAATTCTATGTAGCCATAAATGAAGATGCTGAAGAACATGGATGGTACTTGTTAAAGAAAGAAAACTCAAAAACAAGGCTGAGAGCACTATACTTGCTGCGCAAGACCAAGCTTTGGCCACAAATTGGAGAGTCAACCTTAAGAATGAGCAAGTTTTTCCATTGTACCGATTTTGTAATGAATTTGACAAAACCATTGCTCCTATTGTGAATGAATGCTCTCGACTCGTCCAAAACCAATATAAGTTGTAGCGAAAATGCTGCATTGGAAACCGCATGAAAAGTAGGGGATAGAGATGGAAGACGGGGTATGAACTCAAACTACAGAGAGTAGCTGAGTCAGAGACCTGCAAAACCTAGTGGTGGTGGACAGGGTGAATCATATGTGCTCTAAATTTGGCGCTGCATGCCTCTTTAATCCAGGATCAGTTAAGGAAGGCGAAAAAAAGGCATACACAATCTTCTTAGATACAAAATAGCTCAACTGTTGAAAATGGAAAAAAATTAAGATAATGCCATTCACTGGTGGGGCCTTGGAGACAGTTTCAGAAGATATTAAGAGGAATATAAAGGAAATGGGAATAGAGTGCTTAGTACGAGCTTTTGCAAAAAGTTTGCCTCCTTATCACGGCCAGAATTATCTGCAAAATATTAGATAGTTGAAGAGAATAGATAGCATGGTACTGTAAGCTGCATGTAGCAAGCCTGCTATTCATGTTAAACTCCAAGAGTTCTAACAAAACCTGAATTACGAAAAGAATGATAATTCATTTTAATTTAGGCACAAAACCAGCAATTTTAAGGGGGAGGAAGGGGAAAATCAATACTTTGGCCACAGAGTCTTTACATTTCATCCTTTCGGAGTCGATAAAG